>NW_024582607.1:92954-104995 GCF_018398535.1 Haplochromis burtoni
AAGATCTGGTCAGTAAAATCTAGTTACTTTCCAGGATAGCTAAAACTGTCTGTACAGATTCCTCCGATATTGGTTTCCCTTCATTGGCTCCCTGTGAAATCCAAAATTGAATTCAAAATCCTGCTCCTCACATACAAGGTCTTAAATAATGCATTATGTATTTCTTCTTCAGTCACCTTTCTCACCCACTATGTGTTAATAGACCTCTCTCCATTGATTCATACTTATAAATCTCTGGGTCTCTTCCACAGCATGTCTGTCATCCTGTCTTCCTTCTCTCACCCCAACTGGTTGCAACAGATGGCCCCGCCCCTCCCTGAGCCTGGTTCTGCCGGAGGTTTCTTCCTGTTAAAAGGGAGTTTTTCCTTCCCACTGTCTCCAAAGTGCTTGCTCATAGGGGGTCATATGATTGCTGGGTTTTTCTCTGTATGTATTATTGTAGGGCCTTGAGGCGACTTTTGTTGTGATTTGGCGCTATATAAATCAAATTGAATTACTCATGAAAGATGAACACTGCATTGTGACATCTTCCACAAATTAGTGATGCTTCAATCTGAGTTTTTTTGTCATCATCATCTTGTTTTAACACTGGTGTGAGGGGCAGATAAAACTGAGGAACCGCATAACGTGATGCTGCATGCTCAAGGACTAGCAGCTTATCAATCCCATGATAAAGCATGACCTGATCTAGGTCTTTATTTATCTTTATTTATTAAATGACCAGACTTTAAACTACAAACTAAACTCATTAGCTCATCACTGAAGTGTTTACTGCAGTCACATAGACATATCAGGGGAGCTGAAGGCTATTCTCCCAAAGACCTTTCAGACCTGTATGCTACATCTGTCTTTTATATACTGTATGAAATTTGCCAGCTTTTATTCACATTTTACTACAGCTTGTTTGTTTTTTTATTTATTTTTTAAAACATCCACAGAACCAACTTGCCGTGATCTCATTAGATACTCTCACACGGTGAATCATGGTTCTATGAAAGGTCAAGTGGTGCAGAAAGCCAGAAATTTTCAAAAGCAAAGTGAATGCTTCCATAACCGTGAGCACTGCAGAGGTGCATCAAATCGATGTGCAAACAAACCCGAGATAAGAACATGTTGCAAACCTGCATCACAGGGTAGACAGAAACTACGCACCCACTGGAAGCAAACTACTCAACACTTATTAAACACCTCAGAGCTGGGGAGCACTGCACTTACTTAACACTGCTGGGCGTCCCTGTGTTTTATTACGTTCTCCTATTATGGAAGCAGCCATCTCAGTGCAATCTTTAAAATCAGTCACCAAACATCTGATGAGCATTGCAAACGTTCTGAAGTCACTGTCATTTTCAGTCCATGGTATTCTCTATACTGAACTTCATCTATCATAATACAGATTCCACAACACACACAATATGACAAAATATCCTACCAAACTATTAGATGAAAAGCCTGATATTTGCACGAGTGAGAGTCTGACCTTGAGTCCGATGACATTCTGTCCATTGATTTCACAGATGTAATGTTCAGTCAGCAGGCCATTGCGGGCGGCTGAGCCATCTTTGACCAATGAGGTGATTTTCCCATTCTTGTAGATGAAGCCCACGTGACCAGAGCTATCTTTATGCATGGTGACGGTGCGCTGAAATGGCCTAGAGACACACAGAGGAAAACATCAATAATCCATATGCAGAAAGTCTTAGAGCTTTTGCTATAAAGCAGCATACAACATGCCTGTCATCACAGAACTGTGACTCAGAAAAAAGCATTTCATAACAGTCGAAAAAACAGAAACTAAGAGGAGATATGACATGTGTGAAACAGTCAGAAGAGGGAGCCAAAGATCTCAGCTCCACAGAGGCTATGATACTGCAACAATACCCCAGCAGTTTAAATATTTTACAGTTTTACATTGGAAATCTGCTCACACATCGATATCGCCGAACACATCCTGTTACAGATTCAAAATCCAAAGTGTAGCACTTCTGTATAAAAGGCAAGGTAATAATACATCGGCCGAGTAGTCAGAGATCCTTTGATCCTTTTTGTGTCTGTTCTGTTTTGATGTGTCTAGTTTTAATGTGCACTGTAATATTTATAATTTGCAAGCCCGCAGAGAAATTAAGACGTTCGCAACAATTTGTTCTTAAACCAATGGTGCTACCATTTAGCCTCCTATAGTAACACCGTAGGATACACTTATGGTATCAATTTCAAAATGCTACGTCGCCTCATTCTCAAGTTATCACATTCACAAACATAGGTGTCCAACCGTTTTACCACAGTCGAAAATGAATTTTTGGTGACTCTCATTTCTGAAACAAAACTGAGACTGAAACCAAATAAAAAGTCATCTTATGATGAACACTGAAACTTAATGAGCACCCTTGAAAGTCAAAGTTGGACGAACAGAAAAACTATGACAAGAAAAACATTTCATGAAAAGCTTATTATTCAAACAGTTACTGGAGACCTTGTGAGAACCAACAGCACACTGTAGATGCTAGCTTAAAATGGACAGAATCTGCTCAACTCCAGCTCCATATTATTATTATTTCAAATTCACAGTTAAATGTAATGCTTGAGTTCAGGATTTCTGCTCTTGGAAAATGGGTAGCAGAGAACTCCACAGGTCTATGAGACCAGAAGTCTTTTTCAACTACAGCTATTGCCATCTGGTGGCCTACAGAAAGAATGCAGGTGTAAGGCGCTGGCTTCATGGCTTCATGGCTTCACGACCGACATGCACATTTATATAGAAAAGCACTCCACTTAAGCTAAACACAACCATGGACAGAACATGGACCAGCTGTATGACATCTGTTATGTTTGAAGCATCAAGTCCTATATAAGGTTTGACAAGCCCTGCTGCACACTACAAGTCTCCTCACCTGTCCCTGACCACCAGCTCAATGCGGGTCTCAGACGCAGCCTTCAGAGCCTTGTGGGCCTTGTCCGCACTCCATCCAGCAGAGTTCTGCCCGTTGATCTGCAAGACCTGGTCCCCAAAGCGCAGCCCAGCCAGGGCAGCGGGGGAGTTAGCCTGCACCAGCTGGACAAACACTCCCTGAGAGAAACAGATAAAACATTCAAAGTGTGAGGAATGGAGGAAGAGACAGAAAACAGATGCAGGTAGTGGAAAGAATACAAAGGAAGGTGACAAGGACACAGGAATGGGCCATAAAAAGGTAAACAGGATGTTTATGTTCTAACTATCCAATGAAAATGTTTGTTTGATGGATCTGCGATATAAAAATACATTTGATAATCTCTATTCTTAGGTCTCTTCTCTGGATTATATGTTAACCTGAATGCAAAGCTGACTATACTCCTTGGTGCAGAAAGAAATCAAGAGTGCTTCATTTCAGGTCCACAATGATCCCCAACACACTTATTTCAGCTTACTTCACATAGGGCTCATTGTATCAGAACACAAAGTACATGATAACTTAACTACATTAGGAGCCTGTTAGCACTTTCAAGCTACCCGAGCTGACACTCCATCTGTGGTTTGTTGCTGACTTTTTTTTAGGTTTAGATATTCTAATAATTCACTCACGGCATCCCATCATGCCCATAAAAATGGTTCTGTCTTAAAAATGAAACAAGCACAAAAGCAGGTGGTTCCAATAGAGGCTTTATGAGCTTTATCAAAACACATAAATGCTGTGCCCAGTCGTAAGTTACTCATATGATTTCAGGTAGCACAGCCACACTTACAAAGTAAATGTGTAACTAGACCTTAAAAAGAAATACGAATCTATAATTTTTAAAAGAACTGTAACACCAGACTAAAAGAAATCAGCACAATAACAGTATTACCCAACAGACACAAGGCACCAGTTTATTCTGTATCATAGAGCTGATGTCAACACAAGACTCATATGACAGCTTCATAAACACGCTCAGATGACCGACACTATCATCTCTGTGTTACTCACTGACGTGTTCAGTTATTTTTTATTTTTCTGATGCAAAGTATCACACAACCCTGCTCCATGGGCCCCTGCAAGGTAAGAGCAATTCAAACATTTCCCTCTGCCATGCTGCAGAATTCTATAATTACCTCTTCTTATCAATTCATATTACTTGGGCAGAGAACAGGACCTTGTTCTTTTGAACCTATAATAATTATTTTCCATTCAATCATACAGTGTCAACACTGACCTTCAACCTGACCTAAAAAAATCTTGATAAGCCTCACAATGTTCTCTCAGAGAAGGGTCTGTATTACAAAGCAAGCCCAACAAACCAAGGATATCTTTTCCCCATGTGGCTTCACTTACCCTAAAAAAGGGCACTTCAGCCAGGGTATTCCAATCTGGCTATAAACATGTTTACATGAAAAAATAAATGCAGAAAAGGGTAGAAAAACAACAACAACAAAAATAGCTCACTGCAGAGTAGTCACATGGTAAAAGCGTAATTATTCATTTAAATATTTTATGTAGATATTACTCGAAATTAAAAGTTAGCTAAAGTTATTATTTCAACCCATTTTCACTAGTAATGTTGCTAAGTTTATTTATACTTATAAGCTGTCACCCTTCATTATTTTGGCCTTCGTGCTTTTGGGATGTTCCTAAGCTGAGCCTACTGACAGCTTTGCAGGCTGTCTTCTACATGCAGGATCATCTGCATGAACTGCACGCAAGTTTGTGTAGGTTCTGTACCTCTCTGTTTAGCCAAATAACACCTTAAAGGACACAAACATACTACTATAAGATAAGCTTACACCTTGTGTTTTATGGCTCCATGCAGATTTCTTTGGGTTGCTTAGAAATGGTTCTTTTCACAGTAAAGGTTGGAGACCCCTGATTTAGAGTGACTGCTGCCTACTCAGCACACACACACACACTGCAGTATTTCTTTATGAAGACATCCATTAGCATTAATCTATTGCTAAGCCCCTTACTTCCCAAGTTTAACAATCATCAAGAGCCAAACCCAAATCCTAGAGAGAATTCTACAAATTCCCCCTCATGTCTGGATGGAATGCTGCAACTCATAGTCTGGCCTTTTGGCACATCCACATTTTTAACACACAAACAAGCATTCACCAAGCATTTCCTTACAGCTTTCCTCTATTCAAAACACTATTTATGAGTGCATGCATGTGGCACACTTAGGGGACATCTGCTATAAAAATATTCAGAGTTACACTGTCCCTGAATAAGCTCTGCTCTAGTTTAAGTAGATCAAACAGCTGACAAACCACTAGTGATCTATTCGCTGGAAGAAAAGATGTTTCAGACAGAGTTTGACCCACATCACAACTGTGATCCTGTGCTTAAGAACGTAAGATGTTAGTGTGGATTTCCTCAGTCACTGGTATGGTTTCAAAGGGCTGTTAATGACAGTCAGCCTGTGCTGAATAATTCATGAAGGAGTTGGCTTTTGGCTGTTGACTCACATTGTCGATGGCCCTGAGCCGGAGTCCAACCTTCTTGTCCTGGTCTTTGCAGAGGATGATCTCCCGCAGTCCTGGGCGGATTTCTGCCCTCCTGATGCCAATGTCTGCTCCGGTCACCGGCCGCACCATCCCTCCAACACCTGAGCCAGAGGGCAGTGCCACTTGCTGGAAAGGGCAAACAGCGAGGAAGGTGAAAAGGTTGAAAGACGTGGGTTAAAAAAAAAAAGAGAACTAGCAGGGGTGATTTAAAACAGATTTAAGAGCAAGGCTACATTAATATTCAAGTCAACATAAAAAGGAAAGCTGTATCACATAGAGTGGGAGGATTCTGTTTCATCTCCTCCTCCACCAGAGAATGACACGCTTTAGGCTTTTCTTTCAAAAACTTCTGTCGTTAATATGCTTTGAAATTAATTTTTAAAAAGCAGGAAAATAACAGTGGAGGTGCAGAGAAGCAGCAAATGGCAAAGAACTCAGATGGTTAAATGCCAGGTGACAAAACTGAGCGGAGTGTGTCGTCGCCCCCCCGCTCCTCCACACACACACACACACACACACACACACACACACACAGTGTTGGAGGGGAGTGAAGAGCTCACACCCTCCCACACAGTGCTCCAGGCCTGCAGTGAGTCATTTAGTAATGTGGAGCTCCAGGAACACAGTACTGTTGCACTCTCACAACTCCTACATCCAATAAAAGCAGGTTTTGAGTCTTTAAACGTTGCTGGTTTGATGTGAGATTAATTATGAAGTTTTAAATTAAATGTGACCAGAATTTAGTGTAAATAAAATGCCAAAATGGCTATTATTATATCTTTTAGTCACAACTTTTAATAAATAAAAAAAGAAACATGCCATATATCCACACATAATGGGGTAGCATGAAGATCAAAACACACACAGTTATAATGCTTACATTGTCAGCAACAGGCACCAGGGCCAAGTTCTTCTGCACTTCATCGCTGTTGAGGGCCAGCCCCATGTAGTCTCCCAGTTCCTCCAGATTTGGGTACAGGCCTGGGAGAACCGGTGGGACAGAGGAGGTGAGTGGGTGAAAAACAAGGTCAAGAAGGAACTGAAATAAAGGGAGCAGTTGGAGGCAGACAGAGCAGGTAGAAGGAGGTTGATGTGGTGAGTAGGAAGGAAAAAACGAGCTTTCTACATAATATGCTACCACTTAGCCACAGTATATAGAGAAATATCATCTTGATCCACTGGTATGTCTGTGACCACACCTCTATGACCACCAACACAGATCTGGTAATGTTGTGTGATAAAACTCAAAATGAAGATGTTAGTGGTTCTGAAACATCCTAGCATTGGGACCTCATTTGGTTCTCATTTAGAAATTAATGTTCAATCAGTGGTCCGAAGTCTGTTTGGTATGATATGGATCTCACTTCTGAGAAACACACAAACAAGAACACTGAGGGAAGATTGCTGCAATACAATCAATAAAAAGTTTTAGTGTCACACTCAAGATCATTCGTGCTTTCCTCTCAGTTAGATTATTGTAATAGCCTTTTAACAGGTATTGATTAGAAATCAATTAGTGAATTCTACATTGCCCAAAACGTGGCAGCAAAATCTAGGAGGACCAGGAAGAGTGCACATAATACCTCAATTTTACTCTATCTTAGTGCTTTTAAGGCCCTTGAATGCCTGGACCCAGACTACACTATACTGGAATTGCTGTCCCTGTACCCACCGGTGTACAGCCTGCTAATTTCTCCCACTTCATGCTTCTCAGTTGCAGAATGATGTGCCTGGCATACTCCAGCTCGCTTCATCTGTATCTTTTTTTAAAATCCCCTTTTAACGACTTAGGAGCAGACCTGCTTATAAATTATTTACACTTTTTTAGGTTATTTTATTGTTGACTGCTGAGTCCCACTATAATTTATTCTGGACATTGCACTTGACTCTTGCTGAGACACTGGTAACTTATCCTTGAAGTGATTGAAATGATTATAATGTGCACTGTGTTTTGTAGCACTGGTTTTGATGAAATCCCATACAAATACATTTTAATATTTTTCTAATTAATGCAAAAGAAGTAAAGAAGGTAAAGAAGTGCTACCTCTAAACATAACAATGAAGACAGGTTTTAATCTCCCTCCCGCAGTCACAGGTTTTTAAATGATTTAAGTTTGTTTAGCCGACCACCTTCTTTCCAACACTTTATATTTTATTCATGCCATCCATCACTACAAGGGCACAGCCTGAGCTATTAAGCTTTCCGCTGAAGAAATTTGATAATGAGCGGCCTGTGTTGCTGTGCAGTACAACCATTCAGACATCAGCACTGAGCTCCATGTTATGACATCAAGCCCTCTATAACCTGCTATGGAAAGGTTTGCTTGTTGCTTGTATGTGTCCATTGTGTGTTCTTGTTTTGCCTACGTAAATATCCCAAAGATATAAAAATATAACCATGTAGTTTCATGCAAAGTGATGATACATGCCTGCCTGAATTTCTTTATTTTGGAAAAAGCAAAAGGAAGAATGTGTATGGTAGTATTCAGAGGAGGGAAATAGGTATCAGCCAAGTTGCTAAACACCTATGAAAGTAAGAATGAAAGCCATTTAATTACAAGTTAATCCCCATGTATGATGTTCTTATGTACTTTGAAAGCACATGCAACCACACCCAGAATGGATTGCCAGCAAATTAAGTCATATGTCTACCTGTTCTGTAGCTAAAATTATTAGTAGATTAAACAGGAAAATAATGAACAACTGGTAGCTGGTGGTGTAATTCTTGAAGTAATTTACTCACTGCTGACATGTTACCCGCAGTTACCAGAAAAGCTACAGCTTCAATAAGGAAGTGATTAAAGAGATTTAAACTGTACTGCCTGTGTGGGGGCAAGTGGCTTTTTTTCTTTTAAATAATGGTCTGTGACCAGTTGTGTTTGACCCTATAATTTATCAGGAAGGTCTGACAGGAACTCATTGCTTTTTTACCTTTTCTGTCAAAGGTTGTTGCTATTGGATTCTGACTTCCTGTTTTATAATCACAGAAACTTTTTTGAACACCAGTGAGGTCGGTTTACTGAGGACAAAAGTGGAAATGAAACAAACTAAGCAGTAGATAGGTGGTATATGTTGAGCGCACCAGAGAGTATGACAGGACAGCAGGAGGGAGTAGTTTAATGATTCTGATCTATTAATACATCACTGAGACAAAATCTTAGTATCATATTCTTATTTTAACATGATTTGAATATGCCATTTTAATAAAATATACACTCCACCTACACACTCAGAAATCCCCCAAGGCACACTAATAAATGACAGGTCTGATCATGGTATGGAAGAGAAGCATAGAGACAGAGAAGCACCCACAACTCGTTGGTCAAGCCTTAAGGAACAACAAAATATGCTAATTCAAAGTGCAATCCTACAATAGGTCCTAATTAAAATCACTGAATGTGCTCTGTTATATCAGAAAATGAGAATACTTTGTCATAACAGTTGGCCTGTCCTCTCTGCTTTCCTGGTCTATCTTCCTATGCTCTCTTATTTTATCTCTTTGGTTCACCTCTCCCACACATGCCTGCTTCACATGCTCCCACACGGGCAAGTATTAGGAATGATAATGATTTCTCCTTTTTTATTCAATGATGTTCCGTTGTCCTCTCAAATTAGCAAAGCAAAGAAAAGACTACTGGGGTGAAGTATCAACAGTAACAACCTGTGAGCTCTGTAAACAAGGACCTGAATTCAAATCTCCACACTCCCAGGGATGATTAGGATGAGCATGAAGGATGTCCTGTTTTACTAGAACTAGAAATCTCCTGTCTTAGAGAGAAGCTGAAAAACTATTCTATGCATTTATAACATCTAGGATCGACTACTGTAATAGGGATAGGGACTAGAAAGAGAGAGCATCCTATTAAATTCAGAATCGAATTTAAAATCTGTCTCTTCACATATAAGCGCTTGAAAAGTAATCAGTCTGTTACTTGGTTATTTGAAGAGTAGAATGGGAGGCAGAGCCTTCAGCTTTCAGACTCCTCTTCTGTGGAATCAGCTTCCAATCTGGATTTGGGAGACAGTACCTTCCCTACCTTTAAGATTAGTCTTAAAACTTCCCTTTTTGCTAAAGCACATAGTTAGGGTTGGATCAGGTGACCCTGAACCCTGCAGTTATGCTGCAATAGGCCTAGGCTGTTTAGGGCTTCCCATGATGCACTGAGCACTTTTTCTTCACTCACCTCTTTTCATTCTCATTTAATATTAGTTATTACTAATATTAATTACTATTAATATAAATATGCTAGCTCAAAAGAGGTCATCTGATTGTTGGGGGTTTCTGGCTATTATTGTACGGTCTTTTCCTTAGAATATAAAAAACCTTCAGGGAATTGTTGCGATTCCGCAGTATAGTAATAAAACTACATTGAACTGAACTGTTTCTGTTCAGTTTGTTCAATCGAAATGACAAGACACCCTGATATTGTTATTGAACAAAATGAGTATATCCAACTAGGCTTATGTCGATCATACTGCCCCCTTTTCACCTCCTCCTCTTCCTCCCTCCTTTTCAACTCCGCCTCCTCCTCTCCCTTTTCCCTTCATGCCCTGTCCCACCACAACTGCCAGAGCCAGTCTCCATGGTGACTCATAGACAGCTATGCTGAGGTAAAAACAAAAGACGGAAAAGCCCACAGGATTTTGCATCCAAGCAGAGAAAGAAGAAATTGAATGAGTGGGAGAATGGGATAAGGGGGAGTGAAAATAAGTGGTTTTCTCTAATCTCCAAAGGCCCTTTTGCCCACTTTTAATCTTTTGTGGGGTCGTCATTTCTCTCGCCTTGCTTCCATCTAAATCCAACCCACTGCACAGTTCAGGCTTACGTGCAGACAAAAACACAGAGAAACAAAAACAAATGCACAACAAAACAGAAACAAGTCACAAAAAAACAAATAATAGAATGTGTGAGGCCCCTTTAGTCTAGTTATTTTCCTAAATAACTCCTAACACCAATCCCAGTCCTTTATCTTCCCCTTATACAACTGCAAAGTTCTTAACTAAAAGCTCCGAAACACAGGCCCCCCACACAGAGACACAAACACCAAGCAACAGAAACAAGAGAAAGAGAAACCAAAAGACAAAGAAAAAAAAGGTGGTGGTGAAGGTTTTTAGGTGACAAAACAAAAACACTTTCTAAAGATTTTTAACAGTGTAAGTGACACTCACTTGATCCTGGCATCCCAGCAGTGGCAGCCTGGGGCTGGTAGGTTCCCTCAGTGATGGCTGGCATGGGTGTGGTAGTCTGGGCGAACTGGGCCTGGGCCTAAAAAGCAATCAAACACACAGTGATTTTTAAATACTGAATTAGAGATAACTGGGCTCAAACCAATACATAAGTATTTTACTGCTGGTAAGGAGACTGACTGAAGGATTTCTTTACCTACAACAAATATCAATGGCTTTGGAGCGCAAAAAATTTCCATTACTGTAAGTAGTTAATTTCCTGATTTCTTACAATGTTCAAACTTAATCTGGTATTACTGGGCTATACAGCTCAGCTTGACCTCTGCTATTCCTGCTAACTTAAAAAAGTTAAAAAGAATTATTAATTTTAAGGCTTATACCATTTTCAACAACCTTAACAGAAATTTTGACCAAGGGTTCTTAAACTTTTACACTGCCCTGAACATCTTCCGTGGCAGGCAGGTTTGATGCTGATATCACAAAGTTATTTAGCACTCGGTGATTGCGATGCCATGTGAATGTTATATGTTTATTATTATGTTTTCTGGTCTCTCTGATTCAAGTACCGAGTTAAATTAAAGTCAGAGGCACAAAGGCAAGGCAAGGCAAGGCAAATTTATTTGTATAGCACAATTCAACAACAAGGTGATAGGTTAAAGGTTGGTGAATATCCAAACCTCCTGAGGAGGGACAAGTTTTACAAACCATTTTATTAAATTACCTCCAAAAAGGTCCCATTCACTGCTTTAGAAGCTATGGTGACTAAAGTGAGTTTCCAAAGAGGCTCTACAACATCAGTAAGACTTCTCATTTTGAAAATGAAAACCACATTGGGAACATATTTGTATATTTTACATGACATGTTACTTACAAAGCCAGCACCACATTTAATATAGATTCACTTCAAAACCCTTACCTTAATGACCTTGTCGACCTTAAGGTCCTCGAGTGATGGGTACAGAGACATGCTGTGGAGATAACACAAACAACTGTGAGTGGAACTAACAAGATAACAACCCAACCAGATAAGCATCACCAGCTCCAGACGAAAACTGTCTTCCTGTCATCCATTACTCTAATGTAATTTCGATGCTAGTGTTTGAAACGAAGAGTAATAACACAGATTAAGAGTGAATGATGCACACAGTCAAACACTCAGAAAGCCAAAGTAAGAAACTCTGCTCTTGTGCACTTCACCACTGAGTAAAACTGTATTTCTGGCAACTTTCCGGGGCAACATGGCATGTGTGTGTGCATGGGCAATAGGAGCAAAATCCATGCTTTCTAAAATGCTTTCTAAAATAATGAACTAAAACAACACTATAGATAGTTAGAAGCACATAAAATAGTAAATAATTGCACAATAACCAGTAAGTGTCATATCATACCGTTCACGGTAATACCG
>NW_024582607.1:105792-112722 GCF_018398535.1 Haplochromis burtoni
TATCGTTATCGCAAATTTTCAAATGTATATCGTGATAAATATTTTTGATCATATCGTCCTGCTCTAATAACCAGCTGCTTTTCCATTGAGTCCCTCATCTTGTGGTTGGTCTCCACCTCGGCACACTCAGTGAGCTTTTTACATGTTTTAAAGACTTCTTCTAGCAACTAATTCAACTGTCGCTGTATATCGAGATGAAATAAATCAAATCAAATACATTTTCTTCACCCTCAGAAAATAACTGTTTAGCAACCTCTCACTTTGTATTATCATATTGCCAAACCGTAAGCACATTAACACAGATTTAGAAATAGCATTTGGCTATTTCTAAATCTGTGTTTCTAAATCTGTGTTAGGCGGTGAATAAATCCAAGATAAGGAGACTTTTTGTCCAGACAGTACATGGAACAGTTTTCCATAGTTTAACATTAGCAGCAAAGCTCCAGAAATGAAGAACCTGGCAACGAATGGCCAGGTGAACACACAGGCACTGTCAATATATGTAAAGGACCATAGAAAAAAACAAGGTCACTTATTCCAATGTGTGTCACCTAGGGACACAGTTATCTTCTTCAGTCTTGTTTTAACACTGGATGAATGAAGGTGTGCACATGTGTGTGCTGACTTTGAACTTATATTACCGTAAATGACGTATTCTGGACAAAGTAGACATGACACAAGGTATTTTGGTAGAATGTGTACAGTGCACAAAAGTAGGACAATATATAAGAAAGTCTTTTAATCATCTCCTCTAAACTGTGATAATGATGAAGGTCTCTGCTAAGGTTCAACAACATTGCACTGAATAACACTCAGGTCTGTAAATATAAATGAGTTGTACAGAGCACAGGCGGCTTGCCACACAACATAATATTGAGTCAACACAGGTGGAGGAAAAAAGACTTATGGAGAAACACATAAGCAGAGAGTATTAGCTCTCAGCATCCTACAATGGCAAAAACCATTATAATGCAACCTGGACTCCTTTGCGGTTTTAGTCTAAACAAAATTCAGGCCAGAAGACATTATCATGAACACAAACAAACAGCTGGGTGCAACAGGAAAAGGAAATGAGAGGTAGTAGACAGTCAACAGTCCAGCAGAACAGGCTAAGACATGCAGTGGCATGGTTACGCATTACAAGGAAGCATGTCTGCATCTGGTGTATGTTACTGTAGAACCTGCTCGCTCATTTGCTTTGTTATACAATAATGCTCATATTTTCCTGTACTCTGGTGCCTGGTAATCTGACACAACAGAAAGTTCATGGATGCTTCTACAGGACAACATCTTATGTAAAAAAAAAGTTGGTTGTCCAAAGTTTATGTAAAATAAACCATAGCATCCTCTGGTAACATGCTCAGGTAGCATGTTGACTCAGGTCCTGGCTTCAAACCAGCAGGTTTCTTTGGGTTCCCATGCTGATTCATCTCACCAGGACATTGTCACAAAACAGATTCTCAAGAGTTTCCTGCTACTTTAATTTATTTTATCTATTTGCTCAACGTTTTATCCTTATTATTTTGTAAATTGTTATGTTTGTTGTTGTTATTCCTTGTGTACAGTGTCCTTGAGTGTTTTGAAAAGCACTTTCTTAAATAAAATCTATTGTTATTATTATTATAATTATTATTATTATTGTTGTCAAGAGATGTATTCTAAAACACTTCTTCAGCTGAGAATCAGAGAGGAGAAACACACAGTTTTACTTGCATGCAAGGGCAGTACAGAGCACTCGCACTGAGTGAGAGCTCTGAGACTCGCAGCTCTGAGACTGCCCTGATCTTTATTTATACATCAGTGGGTGTTTGTTCCTTACATTGGAATGTGGAGGTGTATATGTCTGTGTGTGTGTGTGTGTGTGTGTGTGTGTGTGTGTGTGGGTTGTCTGTCCCTGTGTGTTAGCCCTGTGACAGACTGGCGACCTGTCCAGGGTGTACCCTGCCTCTCGCCCTATGACAGCTGGGATAGGCTCCAGCGACGGACAATGGATGGATGTATGAGCCAATGAAGGGAAGCCAAAACAGGAGAAATCTGCTCTCTCTTTCTAGTCCCTGTCAGGACTCTTGCTGCAGCGTTTTGGATTAGCTGAAGACTTTTCATTTAGTTTTTAGGACATCCTGATAATAATGAATTATTGTTCTCTTACACTCATCACCTGATTTGAATATATTGTTTTTCATATATATTTTTTCAGTGTTTTATTATTGTATTCTGTTCTATTCCAGCCTGGACGAAGCCAGCTCTACCAAAACTCCCTATGTCTACTTATATAATACAGGTCATGTATATGATGATAAGCCCATCACAGTGGTCACTTCTTGCCAATTGGGAATCTACACCTTTCCCTTTGATATCCAAAACTGCTCGTTGACCTTCGGATCATATTTACACTTTGGTAAGGCTGCCTGAAAATGTAAAAAAAAAAAAAATCTCAAAGAGTCTTAAAAATTATTTTTTTAAACTCTAAAACATCCCTATAGAGCACAGGTGTCAAACTCTGGCCCGCGGGCCAAATTTGGCCCGCAGCCTAATTACATTTGGCCCGCGAAGCCATACCAAATTACTATTAGAGCTGGCCTACTGGTATTATACAGCTAATATATATATTGTTTAGTATTAAGCTTTGCTTGTTCCATATTCAGTTTTTCAGCAAAACTTGTTTGAGTCCATAAGAAAAGATTCATTCTTATATCTGGAGGAATTAAATATATTTCAATAAATATTAACGTTAGCCCGCGACTTTGTTCCAGTTTTGAATTTTGGCCCACTGTGTATTTGAGTTTGACACCCCTGCTATAGAGCATCCATATTCTGATTTTAACACAAAACTATGTGCTAATATGCAAATAAGCAAAAGTCTTGAATGTCACTCTAGCTACGGATATTCAGATGATTCAAGGCGCCACAGCTGAAAAGGTCCTGAAAGAGTCCCAAGATGTGATTGTAACCAATGGGGAGTGGGAGCTGACAGATATAAATATTGCCGATTCCAGCCTGCATTTAGACAGTGGAAGCTACTCTGAGATCACATACTATGTAAGCGTGTTTTTACTGACTTTTTCATCCTTCTGATAATTTATTTTGTACTGTTATAGCTGATCACACTTTATTGTTTAATAGTTCCTAATTATGGGAAGCCTTTATAAACCAGTCGCTATCATATTGAACATGTTTGTTGTGAGAATGAAAGTAAAGTAAAATCAGGTGCAGATGATGCATGAGTGAAACATAAAGAAACTGAACTGTGCTGTGGTGGCACAGGACAGCAGGGATTACATCCAGCATTTTGGAAGTTGTTTCCGTTTTAAAAGCTTCATTTCTAATATTTGATGTAATGAGACATCTCATTTATTGACCAAAATTCTGAAGCAGTTGGTAAAAACTAAGTACATCCCATGATTCAGTGACTTTAGCAGCAACAACTTGATGTAATCATTTTCTGTCAGTCACATCTGTAGAGGAAAAAGATTGATTGATGCATACAATCGAACAAAAATCTTACAGGTTTAATACTTGCCTCTTCCCAAGATCGTGCTCAGACGGAGACCAATCGCCTATGTGGTCAACCTCCTGGTCCCCAGCTGTTTCCTAATCACAGTGGACCTCTTCAGTTTTGTGCTGCCCCCACAGAGCGTGGACAGATCCTCCTTCAAGATGACACTCATCCTGGGCTACACCGTCTTCCTGCTCATAATGAATGACCTGCTGCCTGTTACCGGGGAGAAAACACCGCTCATCAGTGAGTGTACATAAATGTAGAATCGGCTGCATAGTTCTTCTTTTGAAGAAATACACTGTGCTGTATTTATACACTTAAGGAGGTTAGAGACAGTGTTTCTGAAAGACAATACAGTGTCCTTTGGATTATGAAGGGTTGAATTCAAACATCTGTGGAACAGACGTCTCGAAATCTAATTTTCACCAAAACCGTCAGTTCCTAAAAAAACAAGTTTTCTAAACTGTGAAACTCTTCACCGAAGTACATTTTGCAAAACTGGATGATCCCGATCAGTGTCAACTTGCCAAAAGGCTCCACCTACTAAAGACACATTTATTCTTGGGGTGTGTTGTTTTTTTTTTTTAGCTCTAGTTGTCATGTCAAAGACACACAGCAAGATAAGGCATCTATGGCTGTAATCCAGACATTTCTTAAACACGATGGTAACTAAGACTGAGAAAGAGAATATGAGCTCACATGTGAAAATGATTTAATGAAAACTGTTCTGAGTTCTTCCTGTCTTTGGTGCTGTTTCCTGCAGATGTTTTCTTCTCCATCAGTCTGGCGCTGATGGTTGCCAGCCTGTTGGAGACGCTGTTCATCACAAACATTCAGTACAAGCCCAGAGAGTACAGCGCAGTGCCTCACTGGCTCAGTGTCCTCGTGTTACGTTATCTAGCTGTTCTTGTTTGTATCCCTCCAAAGCAAAAGAGCAACCGAGTCACAGTCTCCCTCAATCCATCTCACAGAGGTACGTTATTATTTTTATAGTCCCGTTATTAATAGAAGATTTTGTTAAGAGCCCAAGCTGAAGAAACAGCTGTGGCCTGTATTGACTATAGTGGACTATGTGTTAGGTTAAACAACATAATGCTGGCATTATGGCTGAGGATTGTGTGTTCCAGCTATAGGGAGATCACATTCCTGAGCCTCCCTGGGAAAGTCTATGCCAGGGTGCCGGAAAAGAGAGTCCGTTCGTTAGTCGAACCTCGGATGCAGGAGGAACAATTTGGTTTATGTTTTGCTTGGACCAGCTGTTTACCCTCTCGAGGATACTCGAGGTGTATGGGAGTTTGCACAACCAGTCTACTTGTGTTTTGTGGACTTGGAGAAGGCATTCACCCATGTCCCTGGTGAGATGTTCCTCAGAAGTATGGGGTGTCTAGCCCCATTAATACGGGCCATTCAATCCTTACACAAATGTTGCAGGAGCTTGGTCCGCATAGCCAGCAATAAGTCAAACATGTTTCTGGTGCGTTGGACGCCAACAGTGCTGCCCTTTGTCACTGAATCTGTTCATAATCTTTATGGACATAATATTTAGGCATAGCCAAGTGGCAGAAGGCTTCCACTTGGGTGGCCTCAGAATTTCATCTCTGCCTTTTGCAGATGATGTGGTTCTGTTGGCTTCATAAGGTGACTGCCTCCAGCTGGCACTGGAGTGGTTTGCAGCTGAGTGTGAAGAGGCAGGATTCAGAATCAGCACTTCCAAATCTGAGGCCATGGTCCTCAGCCAGAAAAAGGAGTGCCCACTGAGGGTCAGGGATGAGTTCCTGCACCAAATAAAGGAGTTTAAGTACACTCTAAAATGAAAGCATAGTACAAATAAGCAATTGGAGTTTTAAAAAACAGGATGGAATCAATTTCTTTTATGCAACGCGATGATGGCTGCATGTGTTTCTTTGCAGTCACCAATGATTTCAAAAATGACCCTCCTTTTAACAAATCCAGTCCGCTATTTTAACTCAATAAATGAGTAATAATAATGATCTCCAGCCTTGTGCTCATCAACATTCTCATCTGAGTTAACAAGAAGATTATGGAAATGATGTCAGCAGATCCTTTTAGGGCAGCGATGAAATGCAGTGGAAATGTCAAAAAGGACTTTGCACATGCAAGCGAGCTGTATATGCAGCATCGGTGGGATATTGTCGCCTGGGACGTATCTTTGTTCAAATAATGAACGTTATTTATGCATGGCACTCGAAAAAAAGACTTTGCCAAATTCGATCTATCATCTTCGTAATAAACATTGCCATAGAAAGACTCAGTTTCGACAATTGCGCATTAGTGCGATCATAAATTATTTCGATGGACGGAGACAGAAGCACGCAATGATGGTAAGTAAACATTTTATTTCGCTAGTTTCTGTCTACACAAATCTACTGTCTCGTGTTCATCTCATCTGATTTCCTGAAGTCAGTCCTCGAGCTCTCGCTGCCTTGATCACCCGAGCGTTTACTTGGAGAAGAGGAGAGTATGTGACGCTTGTCTGATTAACTCTACAGAGGTTATTAGACTCCTATCGATAGCCTCTTTATCCTTTTGGTAGAGATGCTGGAGGCTAGGAACACACAAAATAATTAATTGCATTAAGAGACGAGAGAACGATATGCATTCCGGCCATCTTTAAGCGTATTCATAAAAAGAAACGTGAATGCTTGTCCCGTTCCCTTCATGCTCAATTCGGTGTACTGGATGACTCCCAGTACGAACTGAAAGAGAGACAATGGACAAGGTGGCATCAATAATAGCTGTCTCACAAGTACGTGGTGGCAGTGTCCTCGCGTGTAGAAGACGTCACCATCATGACTGTCAATAAGATGATATTATCCAGATACACAATTTTCTCGAGTTAGGAGAATATGTACTTTTGGGTTAGTCAGAACCACTCTCTAGTCATCATTTTGAAATGATGAATACAATTATTGTGAAAGGTTTTATCTATTGGAGGATTATGAAAGGTAGTGACTCGTGTCCGCTGTGATCGTGAGCCGATATCAGTCTCCCGAAGGCGGCATTAGTGTGAGCACTGTCCTCGAGGGATTGTATGCCGTCTCATCTGGCCATTTCACCAGCCACCATTCTGTGTGAGCGTGCGTTATGCTGGATAAGGGTACCTTGTAGGAGGGGGCCGGGCAGTAAGAGGTCTGAGACTTCTCCGCTTAGGGCTGCTGCCACCGTGACCCGGCCCCTGTAGATTACACTTGTCCCATGTATGATGTGTACTGAGACGCAAGAAGATAGAGATTAAAAAACGCAGATTGTTTTTTCAAAGAGGTTTCTCTTTCTTAACGAGTCTATAATATTGAACTCTTGTTTTACCACGATATGACAGCCAAACCACATGTAACTGTTGGGATTTCACAGACCGCAGGATTTAGGGAAGTTTAATATAGCCACCACACACACACACACACACACACACA
>NW_024582607.1:112747-114307 GCF_018398535.1 Haplochromis burtoni
ACCTTTCCCATGCTCCCAGGATGTGGGTGTGAATGCCAGAGCACTCTGGAATGCACACAAAGCCTTTGCAGACTATTGAGGATCGCACATCCTATCACTACCATATGTAAATTTATATTATTAAAAGATTATACTGACTACCAAGTACAATTTTCTATTGACAATTATTATTATCATTATTGAAGTAAGTGGTGACCTTCACCGTATATCAACCAGACTCCATTTTTGACCCATTCTTTTCAGTTTACTGTCATAGCCAGGGGAGGACAGACATTTGTTTAGAACTCTTAAAGATGTCGAAGAAGCAAGCTCCTTTAAGCGATTATTTTGGTGTTCCTCCACCTCCAAAGAAATGTCAGAAGGAGTCTGAACCGCAAAAGAAGCACATATTCTCAGAAAAGTGGTTGCAGGAGGTGAGCTGCCTTCAAACAAATGATGAACGCAGAGATGTGGTGCAGAATATGCGGCATATTCCCATCATGTCTGTCCTCCTCCAGAAAATCTTATGCATGCAAACACGCGTTGCAACTTCTTATCTGGTGCGCATCTTTTATTTTGACAGTGCATGCACACGTGCGGACAACTTATGTGCACCCCTGATCATAGCATCCTAAAAGCAAAAGATACTTGTATAAGTTGAAACCTGAACATCTGTCCAAATGTTTCTTGCAAAACTGGTTTTATAAATAATTGCTATTTTTCCTGAAAACAGTTTTATATCTTCTTCTTAATAATATTAACATCATAATCTACTTTTCTTGTTAGGCACAATTTTTCTCAAAGAGATTTTATCCAAAACCAATCATTCATTCTGTAATAAAAACAATCTGCTAACGAGATTTCTTAATTGGAATTTGTGACAGACTCACTGCTGGAACTGTATATTCACTAATTCTATTCATGGTCACTGCTCACCAGCCCATTCTGACCCTGGAAAACCCCACCTTTGTTGGTCTTGCATTCTTTAAATAACCCAGAGAACTCTGCAACAACTCCACTGTACTTGACCAAATGCCAAAACAAAAAAAGAAAGAAAAAAAAAGAAAACACACACTTACCCACACATTACCACGTGGGAATATATAATAGTGAAAAGTAGAGGTGGGGGAAAAAATCGATACTGTGTAGTATCGTGATATTTTGTTTGCTAATAATGTATCGATACAGGGACAGCAGAAATCGATATTTTGTTACAAAAAAGTTTTTGCTCTGACTTCAGAGCATGTTGATCCTTTTTCTGAGCAAGAATCCTTCACTGTCCAAATGTGTTTAACTTTTTTTTTTTGGCAGCAATAAACATGACAGTTTACTTATTTTAATTTAAGACACGTTTTATTTTAATTAAGTTTAAAACTTTTTTATTTAATGTAAAATTATATTTTGTTTTAATTTACTTTCAAATTCTTTAGTTGCAGAAGGGGCTGCATAGTTTTCATATTGCATAGTTCAGAATAGCTATAATTGTACCAGACAGTTGCATTCAGTTAAGTTGGACTAGACTGTAATACAAACCGTTCAGTTTGTCAACAATAAAACTGACTGAAATGAGAGAAAGACTGA
>NW_024582607.1:115473-128093 GCF_018398535.1 Haplochromis burtoni
GAAAACCATACATTTCACACCTGAGCCTCAACTCTCGCGGCCCAGTACCAGTCGAGGCCCGGAGGTTGGGGACCGCTGCACTACACAACAATTAAGCTTTTCAGCTTGTGATGTTTTGTTGTTGTTTAGTTTCCAGATAACAATCTGCAGATTTCATACATGAAAGGTAACAAGCAGCAAAGAACCGGGAAAAGCAGAGAGCATTACAAATGGAACATGTTGCAATGGATGAACTTTTTAAACCTCTTCATTTTCCAGCTACAGTGCATGATTGCCTGTGATAGGCAATCATGCACTCACACACAGAGGGCACTCGTGGCATATACCCAATTACTTTGTGAAAATTACTTTTTTAATTGTTACTGTATTTCATGAGAGGCTTTCAAAGACTTTCATGGATGTACAACATGATGATCTTTTTCTTTTTAGTTTGGTAGCTATTTATGTATCACGGATATTATCAAATATGTACCATTACATAATGGAAAAAGTCTTGTTTATGACATCAACACTAAGATGGCATTTACTGACAGGAATGAAAGGTGTTTATCTCTTGTGACATAAATCTTGCACTGGACACCTTTTCAAAGGTAGTTCAATTCCAGTCTTGTATCTCCCCCAGCAGCAAGCTGATGAGGTCACTGTTATGACCAGCTATTAGATAATTTATCTTTGGAGAATCCGTCATCCTGTAGTGAGACGTACTTCAACTGTACTGCTGTCGACAGCAGCTGGTGACAGTAATCCTTGTTATACTCTGGAAACCCGCTGCAAGTTAGACAACCACGGTGATCAGAACCTCCAGCAGCTGGAGAACTGGTTCAGGTGCCGCCACACTAAGTTCACAGAAGCTGCTGGTCCAAGATCTTGGAGTCTGCGTCCATGGACAGGATGAATAACTGACTGGAGAGGCAGCTCACTATTGATTATTTACTGCTACAAATGATAAATATATTACAGTTTATAATTGTATTCATAAAAGCAGTGGTGTGCGTCAATGCCCCTCCTGGCAATAAAAATACATTCTAATTCAGTTGAAAGACTGTAATGTGTTGAAGAGCTCAAAGACTTCAACAGAATTTTGTTTTTTTTTCCTAATGAAGATTTCTTGGTTTCCATAACATGAATACATTTTTTTTTACTAAATACCCACTGCTCTCAACTACCAAAACACTATCTGGCTCTATAAATTATTTTTATTTTATTAATGTGCAATGGCAGTTAATGGTTCGTTGATATTAAAAGGCCAACATTCACTACCTGGGGCTGCAGATCGAGGCACCCTTATCTCTCTCTCTTGCTCTTTATGAATGTGAGCTGTAAATGAGCAAAGAGGAAAGTAAATATATGACAGCTGTGCTAAGCAGTGCTGTTCTGCAAACCTTTGACGTTAAATGAAAATGAATTAATAAAAAAATAAATAAAAAAGAGCGACTCTATGTAGGCTTTGTCAGAATAAACTGGAAAATAACGAAGCATTTGAAGAGACGTGTAACCATATTCTGCACCAGGATGTAGACGTTAACATGGAAAAACCCAAGGCTATTGGTGCTAGCAGTGCTAATGTTAAACAAACTCTGGACTTTCTACTTCTCTACAAGCTCAGTTGTCACATTGTGACAGCTAACTGCGTGTCATGATCACAAGACATCTGGACACATATTTATCAAAACAAAACAGGAAATTGGTGAGGAGGATAAAGAACAACTAGGACCAAACTAGGACCAAAACTGAAGCTGAATGACAGAGTTCAACAAGAAAGACAACAAAATGGAAAAACTAAATGGAGTCAAGTTAAAAAATAATGACTTGCTGCTAATGCACCCATCACAAACAACTTCCCAAAGAAAGCTTATCCACATACTGAGGCAAATATAGCCAATCAAAAAAAACCCCTGTTGTTAGCAACTCGTAATACAGCACATGACTTGTGGTGTAATGTCCATATGTCATATGATTCTTCTGAAATAAGGGTTACATTTTCAGTACCTGAAACTACTTTGCAGTACCTAAAATACTTGTAAATGTAAAATGTATTGTGAGTATTTTTAAATACCAAACATTACATGGTAAATGCTTTGTAACTCGCTGTATGATGCATTACCAAATTATTGTACTAATATGTGCGATATATCACAATCCTGTGGCAAGACATGCAGTCAGACACCGAGCTTAACACCAGTGAATAAAGCTTGAACTCAGCCCGTAAAGTAAGCAAATCACTTGACCACAATAACATCTCACTCTCTCAGCTACTCCAGCCAATACTCTATTCTCTTCCTCCCAGTCCTCACATACAAGTGCATCATTGTGCCAGTGGATACAGAGGCACATTCTTGTACCTTCTACTGTTTACTTTTCAGCTCTGTTTGTTTGCTCTCCTTATATCCCTCCTTCATATCTGCAGGTTTTAGGTATAAGGGAGTAACCGTGGTGGAAAAAAAGGAGAGTCTGACCAACTTTTGCCATGACACAATCCCATCATTGACTCACTTCTGCATCTGCAGCTTAAAAGAAGTGGGCAGCTGATATTTCCATCAGCTAAATGCGCTAAAGTAAAAGCATTTATACTGCAGGTTGTCTGTGGCTGGTTATAATCTAAGATTGTTAGATTATAACCCTTGTGAGGAGCATTTCCCCAGCCTGTATTGTGAAAGTTTCACAATTCACAAAACTTCTTTCTTTTTTTTACTCTGCTTTTTTGGGATCTTAAGATAATTTCGAAATAAAGAAACCCTGTGGGGAAAAAAGCCAAAGGGGAAATAGCTCAGACATTCATCTGAAACCTACAGGGCTGTGACTAGGCAACCATTTCAAAGAAAACTTACACAACACAAAAAGTCCATATCACATGGCTTTAAAGCAAATCTTCATCTGCATACACTAGAATAAGACATGGCCATGAACAAAGCTTATTATAGTTCACAAAAAACACAACTACAAGCGGGTAATAAAAAAAAGTTTAACTTTAAGTAATTTGTCTTTTATTATTAACTTGTGGGCATGTAAAACTAACTATGTTTTTTGAAACTGGTCATAACTGAAAGTCAAAGGTCGCATGTATTGTACACAGACTGCATATAAAAAACAGCTGTAGCTTTGAAGTCTGAAAAGTGAAGCCAAATCAGGAGTGCCTGAGACCTGAAATGTCTCTAATCGTCTGCAGGGGGAGATTCCTCACAATAAAAACAAACATCTAGTCGATGGTCGATCTAGTCCATGGAAAATAACCGTACTGCTGACCTAATCCATGACCTCAATAAACACTTTCCTATTTCCTGAATCCATGTTCTATATTACTAGTTTTGAATAAAATACAATGTTTATTTTGCAAATTATGGTCCCCAAATGAATCAAGAAGTTGGATAAAGCAGCGTATTCTTTACAGAATGACTAAGCATGACAGTAGGTGGCTTTACAGTAGCAGCAGCCATCTTTTACATTATTTTACATTTATATTATTGTTATACCTTATATATTTGTTATGACTTGCACTTGACAAATATGCTCCCTCAACCCTTCACTTATTATGAATAAAAACTAAACTAATACAATACTAGTAAAAGTATATTTTAAAAAAAAAAGAGCACAAAACTAAAGAGCAGACCCACTGTGGAAACTAAGAAAAATATTTAAAAAGAAAAGAAATTAAAACGAAAACAGACAAAATAGACAAAACAACAATAACTCTGTCCTGGGAGTGTGAAGCAGGATCGAATAGAAGTGTGCAAGCAAAGTCCAAGTTCCCCAAAAACTAAAATACTGAATTAAAGCACTTTTCATCACTTCTATTCAGCCTGATAATATGGAGCCAGCGAAGCAAAAAGCTTGGATGGATAGTGGAAAGAAAAGAGAAGGCCAACTTCAGTAAGCCTGAACGAATTGGTTCGATCTAAGAATGTGGTCTTCCTGGCAGCTTATTCCGGTCTACTGACATGGCTGGGAAAACGAAAGAGGGAGGGAGAAGGACTGAAAAGGTTAAAAAAAAAAGCCCACACCCTTGCTAATGTGCCCTATTTATCTGTACCACGTTACATTACAGGACTTAAGATAGCTAGCGTACCGTTATGCTTTAGGCTGTTGTTTTAACGCTATAACAACACAGGAACTGCATTTTTCAGACGACTGGTCAGTAATATCAGGTTCGCCATTGCCATAATACTCTATTAATGGCTAAGCGTCTTTATGACTTTAATGAGGTCGTTCAGTTGCGTCTAAATCATATGACAATCATTAAGTTTTACGACACTAAAGTGTTGCGAATAACCGTTAGCTAACCTTACCGCACAGCCATTAAATATTAATGAGGTGCTTTAAGACGACGGGCACATTTTGGGCAGTCATAACGCTGCTAAAAAAATAGCTGAAATGAGAACACACTGGGAGGTGTGCATATCAAGAGAAAAGCAGCGGAGGAGCCGAGAAGCAGACCCCCTTTGTTCCGACATAAACAACAGGAACGCAGAGAGCTAGCCGTAACGACGTTAGCTTGTAAGGTACACGAAGTCAGGATGTAACAGTTAATACTAGGAAGGCTTTGCTACAACAATTTGGTAAATGCCGTCTTACCTTTTAAATTTTTGGTTGAAAAGTCAGCTTAAACGCTCCTGAATTTCAGATAGCAGCGAACGCCTTTTTTTTTTCTTGCCTCTGCTTCGCTATGGCTCTCCGCCGATCAAACCTGAAGGGGACTTCTGGAAAGTGATGTCACTCCTGGCTTCCTGGTCGTGCCAACCACGTCAATCAGTATTGACGTTGTAAGCCACGCCCAGTACCGGTCACATGAATATTAACTCACCAGGACCATAATTATACGAAACCATTGTGATCATCGGTAATTAATGATAAGACAACTGTTCATTTTTGTTCTCTTTGGGGAGCATGAGTCTAAGACTTTTAACTCAAGCGCAATTCAGTATAAATGAATCCTACTGTACTGTGAAGAGGCCATGCTGGGTTAAGCTAAAAGACAACATGGACTTTGTTTTCAGAGCGACGTCATTGCAGCTCATAGGAAAAAAGGAGGTTAAGTGATTATGTTGCAAACTTCTTCAGTATGACACTCTTAACTTCAGGTTACAGGCATTTCTTTCAAAACTAAACGTTCACTCAGTGTCCTTTGTAGTGGACAGCAAGTCTTACTAATACCTCCACCCATGTCAATATTTAAGCAAGCTGAGGGCAGAGTGAGGAAGGAAGGACTTTTGTCATAGTTGTAGAAGAGGAGTCAGACTCAGACTTATTGCTACCAGAGTACAAAGTGAGGGAGGGCCAAACAGTAATCATCAGCCAAAAAAGTGATTTTACAATGTTTCTATGTGTTTTTTATGTCTGATATCTTTGCTTATGTCCGTAAATAGCCTGTAGTCAGCAGAATATATCAAATAAAGAAATCACCTGGTTTGCAAGAGGCTTTATGACTCAGCAGTTTTAAACATACTCTGTGTTCTACATCATAATCAATCCAGTCCTTTTTGGACACTTAAAATATCGTTTGTAGAATTTAAAATTCTGTCTGTCATTCTTGCTGTCAATACATCCGTGTTAAGGAGAGGTCAGAGGTCAAATGTGACAATGATGTTTTAAACTTCTATACAGTATGTTCTACATATTGACAATACACAACATGCTTTAAGAATCATATGCTGTAAGAATCATAGTTTCTAAGTTATAAGGCACTTTTGTTTGTTTTTTGAACTAGTTATTATTAAGCTGACTTTGAAGACCTCGGTTGGATGGGGAGTGTCAGTGCACAGCCATTTTAAGATCTCTGCAGAGGTTTTAAGTCTGGGCTCTGCCTGGAACACTCAGGGATATTCACAGAGTGCTGAAGCCACTGCTTTGTTATCTTGGCTGTGTGCTTTGGGTTTTTGTCCTTTGACCAAGTCTGACATCCAGAGCACTCTGGAGCAGATTATCATCAAGCATGTCTCTATAAATTCCTGAATCAAACCCAACTAGTCTTCTAATTCCTGCTGAAGAAAAATTGCTTGGTGCTTGGTGCTGCTACCACCATGCTTTATTTTAGGGATGGTATTGGTCAGGTGATGAGCAGTGCCTGTTTCCTCCAGACATGACTCTTGGTATTAAGGGCAAAGAGTCCAATCTTCTTTTCATCATTTTGTTTTATTTTTGTTTGGAACAAAATTCAAAGCTGGGACCTGTGCCTTAGGAGGTAATACAGGTGTAAGGACAAGAAAGACATTGTGGACAAAACAGGGCACCCCCTAATAATCTTTAGTTACAATATTATAGTTAGTTAAATGGTGTGATTGTTCAAATATGTATTTTCTTTGATTGTGGTAAAATAATGTCCAGTCTCCAAAAATGACATAGTGCAGGAAGGGCAGTTATTCCTCCGTTACACCACAAGAGGGAGTATCCCCTAAAATGAGCAGCTCTAGCGGGAGTAAATAAGACCAGCCACTAACCACAAGGCAGTGCGCCTATAAGAGTTGTGTGAGACTTGATAAGTGTGTAACGTTGTGCTATGTCAATATATATATATATTTGCAGGTAAGCAGATACAAGATGGTAAATAACTTAAAATGTATCTACAGATGAGTCCACGGTGTTGCAGAGAATGTGGGAAAGTTGGCCGTTGATCCCCACTATGTGTCATTAGTATATAAGTTATTGGTAGCGATGTGAATTAGCCGTGACGCTAACGATTAGCAGCTAGATCTGATTCATTAGTTTGTGCGGGAACCTCGTGGCGCTTTTTTGGATTTATACCTGTACCGGGCTGTAATCACAGCAGATATAGACTGGTGGATCACACTCTCTTTTGGTCATCCTCTAATTGGAAGGTTGGTGGTTCAATCTCTGTCTGCTCTAGTCTCCAAGGAGTTGCAGTTTCAGTATCTTACCCAAGTTGTTCCATTGACGTGTTAGATGGAGAGCACTTAGGTATATGAAAAATGTGTGTGATTAATGTTTGTATTATGAAGTGCTTTGATGGCTCACGCAGAGTAGAAAAGCACTATGTAAGAGCCAGTCCTGAAGGTCCTTCAATGGCCTACCCAATTTGTGGAGGTTGTTCATGATCAACAACTGTCAAATCAGCAGCCTTTCTTATGATTGTGGTTGGGTTACCATATAGGCCTGACCATGCTGCAGAAATGGATGTACAGTGGGATGCAAAAGTTTGGGCAACCTTATTAATAGTTATCATTTTCCTATACAAATCATTGGTTGTTACAATAAAAAAATGTCAGTTAAATATATCATATAGCAGACACACATAGTGATATTTGAAAAGTGAAATGAAATTTATTGGATTCATAGAAAGTGTGCAATAATTGTTTAAACAAAATCAGGCAGGTGCATAAATTGGCACCACAAAAAAAAGAAATGAAATCCATATTTAGTAGATCCGCCTTTTACAGAAATTACAGCCTCTAAACGCTTCCTGTAGGTTCCAATGAGAGTCTGGATTGTGGTTGAAGGTATTTTGGACCATTCCTCTTTATAAAACATCTAGTTCATTCAGGTTTGATGGCTTCTGAGCATGGACAGCTCTCTTTAACTCACACCACAGATTTTCAATAATATTCAGGTCTGGGGACTGAGATGGCCGTTCCAGAACGTTGTACTTGTTCCTCTCCATGAATGCCTTAGTGGATTTTGAGCAGTGTTTCGGGTCGTTGTCTTGTTGAAATATCCAGCCCCGGCGCAGCTTCAGCTTTGTCACTGATTCCTGGACATTGGTCTCCAGAATCTGCTGATACTGAATCCATGTGTCCCTCAACTTTGACAAGATTCCCAGTCCCTGCACTGGCCACACAGCCCCACAGCATGGTGGAACCACCACCATATTTTACTGTAGGTAGCAGGTGTTTTTCTTGGAATGCTGTGTTCTTTTTCCTCCATGCATAACGCCCCTTGTTATGCCCAAATAACTCAATTTTAGTTTCATCAGTCCACAGCACCTTATTCCAGAATGAAGCTGGCTTGTCCAAATGTACTTTAGCATACCTCAAGCAGCTCTATTTGTGCTGTTGGTGGAGAAAAGGCTTCCTCTGTATCACTCTCGCATACAGCATCTCCTTGTGTAAAGTGTGCCGAATGGTTGAAGGATGCACAGTGACTCCATCTGCTGCAAGATGATGTTGTAGGTCTTTGCTGGTCTGTGGGTTGACTCTGACTCTTCTCACCATTCGTTGCTTCTGCTTATCCGAGATTTTTCTTGGTCTGCCACTTCAAGTCTTAACTTGAACTGAGCCTGTGTTCTTCCATTTTCTCAATATGTTCCTAACTGTGGAAACAGACAGCTTAAATCTCTGAGACAGCTTTCTGTGTCCTTCCCCTAAACCATGATGGTGAACAATCTTTGTCTTCAGGTCATTTGAGAGTTGTTTTGAGACCCCCATGTTGCTACTCTTCAGAGAAAATTAAAAGAGGAGGGTAACTTACAATTGACCCCCTTAAATTATCTCATTATTGGATTCACCTGTGTATGTAGGTCAGGGGTCACCAAGCCAATTTGAGTTCCAATAATTAGTTCTAAAGGTTTTGGAATCAATAAAATGACAACAGTGCCCATATTTATGCACCTGCCTGATTTTGTTTAAACAATTATTGCACACTTTCTGTAAATCCAATAAACTTCATTTCACTTCTCAAATATCACTGTGTGTGTCTGCTATAAGATATATTTAACTGGATATGGATAAAGTCATACCTTTCTGACAGAGGTTTCTGTGTTAAGCTGGGGTTAGCTGCATCTTCTGTGGCTCCTCTGCATTGGGGTGTGCCCCAGGGATCTATCCTTGGGCCATTACTCTTTTCGCTGTATTTACTCCCTCTTGGTGCGATATTTCAAAAACATAAAGTATTTTTTCACTTGTATGCTGATGATTGTCAGCTTTATTTACCTTTTAGCCACCTGGTTACTTCTCCCTGTCAATCTTTACTTGACTGTCTCAGTGAAGTTAGTGTGGATGGCAAATAACTTTTTAAATTTTAATGATCATAAAACGGGAGCAATTTTATTTGGCCCGCATTGCTCTATTGTTTCTCCAGATGCTCATTTTGGTGTTTTGACCTCCTATCTGAAAAGTTCAATCGTAAATCTTGGTGTGAATTTTGATTCCACACGTACCGTGGCGACCGTGGCTCAGGGGGTTGGGAATCGCATCTGTAACCGGAAGGTCGCCGGTTCGATCCCTGGGCTCTCTGTCCTGGTCGTTGTGTCCTTGGGCAAGACACTTTACCCTACTTGCCTACTGGTGTTGGCCAGAGGGGCCGATGGCGCGATATGGCAGCTTCGCTTCTGTCAGTCTGCCCCGGGGCAGACTGCAGACTGTGGCTACAACTGTAGCTTGCCTCCACCAGTGTATGAATGTGAGAGTAAATGAATAGTGGTATTGTAAAGCGCTTTGGGTGCCTAGAAAAGCGCTATATAAATCCAATCCATTATTATTACCTTTGATGGTCATGTAAATGGGGTGGTAAAATCGGCTTTTTATCACCTCAGACACCTAGCGAAGGTCCAGCCTTTCCTTTCCAAACGCAGTTTGGAAACTCTTATTGATGCCTTTATTACCTCACGTTTGGACTATTGCAATTCCCTTTTAATTGGGGTTGGGTTAGGCACCCTGTCATGCTTGCAATTAGTGCAAAATGCGGCGGCACGTTTTTTAACTGGTAGAAGGAAATTTGACCGCATCACTCCGGTTCTGGCTTCACTACATTGGCTTCCTATTGTTTTTAGGATCCGTTTTAAAGTCCTTTTATTGGTTTTTAAATCTTTAAACGGTCTGGCCCCTGTTTATTTATCCGATTTGGTGAAGCCTCATGTTCCTACTCGCTTGCTCCGTTCAGCTGATCAATTGCTGTTGCCAGTCCCTAAGTCGCAGCTGAAACTCAGAGGAGATCGAGCTTTCTCAATTGCGGCTCCGAAGCTTTGGAACAGCCTTCCCCTTCATATTAGACAAGCGTCTTCAGTGCAGGTCTTTATGTCCAGATTGAAAACCTATTTTTATTCCCTGGCTTTTAACTCTGCTGGAAACTGACATCCCTCCTATTATTTTATACTATGTTTTGCTTTTCTTTGTTTTTGTGCTGTTCAGCACTTTGGTCTGCCTGGTGCATTTTTAAAGTGCTATATAAATAAACGATGATGATGATGATGATGATGATGATGAAATAAATAATTAGCAAATGCTATGCATATTTACAAAGGCATACACTGTACACTCAGAGGAATGTAACCATAGTTATAAATGTGCAAAAGTATATGTCTTAGATTCTAGAAGCAAACCAACTGACAAATGGGGAGACAATTTCTCTGGCTCAATGGACTCATCACAATCTTGAACATTTGATTGTAAGCAGACAATATCATCAATACGTTTCCATTTATTTTGCAGTTTTCCAATAGGGCCATGCTTTAAAACTAAATGCACAAAGTGATGTGTAGATGACCTCTTTTTAGTTTGAAAGACTCATGGTGAGTACTTTTCAAAGACTGACCTGCACAGGCCCATCCATTCAGTGTCCCCCTCATTCATGCTGGTTCCCATTTATGCTGCAGAAGCACTAAACTACTGTGAACTACATAATTAAATTGAGCTTGCATTTCAATACTTTAACAGTGATATGGGTATTTACATTTTTCATTACCATACTGCATGAATTAGTGTATCAGTAGAATTCAGCTGAGGGAGCACAGGGACTTTACTGGTGGGCCCTGTCAATAATGTTCCTACTGTACCACATTTTCTTCTTTAATTCAACTTTCCAATTAAATGCTAACCGGAGCACCCTGTGACTGGTGGAACCTGTGGCTTAGGAGGTAGCGCAGGGCTTCTTCTAATTGGAAGGTTGGTGGTTCAATCTTTGGCTAATCTGCTAGTCTAGTTTCAGTGTCTTACCCAAGTTTTTTCACTGAAGTGTTAGCTGGAGAGTCCTTAGGTATGGGAAAAATGTGTGTCTACTGTCGTGGAATTTTGTAAAAAAAAAAAGAAAAAAGAAGTCTGCAACACAGAAAGAGCTGTGGTCAAGCTATTTATTACTGCGTGCAGGAGAGCCAACACACATCAAACATCACAGTACAATGTCCTCAACAGTGTGTAATGAATACACAGTTTGTTATTATTTTTACTGGCTTTCTGCACTGGAGGTACAGATCAGGTTATGCCATAGGTTAAAACACAGGGTCTCAGAAGTGTCTACACTTATGACATGAATAAATCTACGGTGTGCATAATGTATATTTGTTAGGATGCCTGGGTCATTGACCCAGGGTTTTTGAGTTTATTATATTATTTATCATTTCTAGTCTTTGGTTTCTTTGTTAGAGCTCTGTCTTATGGTTTATGTCTCTGTGTAATCTTTAGTTGCTGTCTCCCCTGTCTGCTATATCCCCATGTCCAGTCAGTGTCTGTCTGCCCTGGTCCCGCGTCTCTGTTCCCTCTGTTGTAGTGCCTGCCTGTGAGTCTGTGTCTGTAAGTTCAGTCTGTGTTTTGTTTTCTGTTTTACTTTGAAAGTCCGTGTCTCATGTAAATGTGTCTGGTTTTGCTTCCTTTGTCTCGTTAGGCCTGATTTGCCCCAGCTGTTTCCCTCCTGTTACCTATTCCTTGATTGCTCCCTTTGTGTATTTAAGCCCTGTGTTTCTCTGTGTCCGTGTTGTGATCTACCCTTATTTTGCTGTGTGTTCTGTCTGTGTAAAGTTTACCTTGGAGTCTCAGTTTTGTTACTTTTTTGTGGAGTTCAGCATTAAAGCTGTATTTAACTTCACCTTTGATTTCCGTGAGTCTGCATTTTGGGTCTTTCATATCACCCCTCCTGCCTGCACACAGCCGTTTCATAACAGAAGATCGCGACCAGAACATGGACCCAGCAGACGTTGAACTGCATGAGCGCCGACAGGTAGCTCTCTCCCAGCTAGAGGAGGAGCTCCGGTGGAGGCCATGGCTCACCCCCACTATGGGCACATTTTTCATGGGACTTGTTAAGCTCTGGGGGGTCCCTGGAGTTGCCATGCTGCTTCACCTGCTGCTTCGCCTGCACTTGTGCTACCTACACTACAAGTGGGAGGTCTTCGTTTAACTTCGGACACACATTCCTTGCTGGAGCCACAGCATTGCTCCTCCCGAGGAAAGCGGCGCCCACGCCGCCATCATATGGACAATTCTGAGCAACTTGTGGTGGTGAGTCGAAATGACTACATTTCCCACACTCCTGAGCCAATAAACAGAAATGACTATAATCTCACCTCAGACACCTTCGGGATCTCTTTTCTCAATGATGATTTGGATTGATTTGGATTGGGAGGCCAGTTTTGGTTTAGCTCCTCATGAGCTAGTTAATGACAATATACATTCCTCTGAGATTTTTAGTCCTAAGACTGTTCATCGTGGTGGAAATAAGCTAAAACCCACTTTTGCCAAGTCTGTTTTTTCTAAACCTGGCCACGTAAAGTCTGAGACTGTGAAAACTGTTAAATCAAAGACTGTTGAGACTGTTAAGACTGCTAGATGTGGTGGTGGTGGTGGTAGGAAGCTAACAAACATTTTAGATGAGTCTGTTTGCTGAGCCTGCTCCTTCACCCCGTTGTGTTCCTGCTCCCAGGGCAGCTCGGGCCCAGCATTCCCCTGCACCTGTTTCAGTGTTTC
>NW_024582607.1:128118-143965 GCF_018398535.1 Haplochromis burtoni
CTTGGAGGCTGAGGTCCAGCTGGTCATACTGTAAAATGGTTCTTTGATAGCTTCCTACCACCACACCACCCACCACCACGTCTAGCATTCCAGTCTTTATGGCGGTGGGCGGGAGCTGATTAACGATTTTACGGAGTTCTCCACGAGGCTCTTTGACTCCCTGTGCTCCAGGTGTCCAGGGGGCCGCCAGGCTTTAGAACATGAAAACAATGGCACTGCTCTGGCCAAATGGTTTAACAAGGACTTATTCCACCCCGGCCTGAGTTCGCTCCAGTGATTAGCGCACTAACAAATGCTCATACTAGCTAGGATGTCCTATAGGTTCTGATTAACTAGCTCTGAGGGACTAAACCGCACAACTGGCCTTTCCAATCCAAATAATCATCGGGGACGCAGGCAGGACGAATGCGATCCCCTGAGAGTTCTAGTGGGGACAGTGGTGAGATTTGATAGGCTCCTGGTATCCGTGGTTTCATTGGGCTGCTCAGGACGTGTGGGCAAGTGGTATGTCCATTTCAACCTCCAACCCCCAGTCCTCATACTGACCTGCTGCTGCACGAGCTAGAGGTAGATTGATCCAGCACCGTCATATGATCTCAGGCAGTGGCTTTGGCTCAGGTTCTGGGTGGGCGCCGCTTTCCTCGGAGGAGGCCAGATGCTGTTGGCTCCGCAAAGAAATGTCTTTGGTCTTGAAAAGTGTTTAAACGAGACCTTGGGACCACCCCACTTAGAGTAGTTCGTATAAGCTTACTTACTATTCACCCACGGTACGCTTCAAAGGCTAGTTTTTGTCGATTGTTTTTTTTCTGTCTGTTTTAAATGGCAAACTCTTGGGAAGTACACCCTTCCACCTTTACAACCACTCAACATTCCCCCAGAGCACTAAATACCTCGAGCAAATACAAGTCCCAAATATTAGAACAAAAATGAGTTGCCACCCATAATAGACTCACAAAGCGAGAGTTATTTCACATTTGTAATGACGACTCATTATCGGACCATACATACCGAGAGAGCAAGCTCCCACGGCAAAGTTCCCATTTCTCACGTCTGGGGAGAGAAGCCAAACCCTTGCCCTGTTCATATCTCTCGTTTTCTTCTCAGCCTCCGACAATGTCTGTTGTCCCTTCGCCGTTGCCTTTTTCTTTTCAAAAGCCTATTATCTCGCAACATTCATGGACAGTACATGTTACTGTTGCAAATTCACATTAGGCAAGGCTGAGGTCCAGCTGGTCCCTGCTCCGGTGTCCAGGCCGGCTGAGGCACTGCCTGTCGCTGCACCCGTATTAGCTCCTCGGGTGGGGACAGCAGCTGCCCAGCCGTTGACAGTGCCTGTCCCGGCTCCCAAGGTGAGGGAGACCGGGAACCAGTTAGCTCCACCACCCGTACCTTCTCCTTGGGTGGGAGTGGCTGGTGTCCGGCAGGTACCTGCACCTGTTTCTGACCTCGCTGGAGGCTCAGGTGAGCCCGTCCAGCAGTTTTCTTCAGGTTCTGGAGGGGCAGGGGAACGAGCTCATCTTACTGCTAATCCACCACCTTACCCACCATTACTACCATCCTTACAACAGTCAATACATCTTAAACTTCTCTCCATAGCTCAGACTTTAGCTCACCTATCAGCTCTGTCACCTGCTCAGTTCTCACCTCAGTTTACTCAGCCACCTGTTCCAGCTGAAGGGTCCGTGGGGCCCGTCCAGCAGCCTGCCTCGCCTGCAGCGCCACCATCTGCAGCTCCCACGCCGTCGCCTGCTCCTCCATCCGCAGCTCCCACGCCGTCGCCTGCTCCTCCATCCGCAGCTCCCACGCCGTCGCCTGCCACGCCATCCTCGCCTGGTCCAGCCTCCGAGGCTTTGGCCTCGCCTGGTCCAGCCACTTTCTAGGTCGTTGGCTGGACATCATTGCTGTCATGGCCGGCCTCCGGACCTGCTCCGTCGCCGCCGCTGGCTTCATGGTCAACCCCCTGAGCTGTTTTCTGGACTCTTGGGCCGTTGACCTCAAGGCCGGCCCCCTGAACTGTTTTGGGAGTGTTTTCCTGGTAGCCTGCGCATTTTGTGGGCTTTTTTTTTGGGGGGGGGGCACTGTAAAGATAAAAGAATGCACTAAAATGTTTATTTATTTATTTTTTTTAATTAATTTTTTTTTTTTATTGACTGGTTTGTCCTTGTTGGCAGCCTCTGAGCTGGTACAGATGGAGGCCCTGGGAATTCGATGATAGATTAGTATTGCAAATGTGCTTATGCCAAGAGATAATAACCATTTGAATTTATACCTAAAGTGATGCACGGGAAGGGTAGAATTTATAATTTAATGAGTGCCATATTTTAAGCACAAAGCAAATAGGGGTGTAGGGGAGATCAGTGGAGCTTAACGTCACAATGCCATGAGGCTGTCTTTTTATCTGGCTAGATCGCTGTGCACTGTAAAAAAATTAGTAAGTGCACTGTAAGATAAATAATAAGGGGGCCCAACATAAAAAGAGAACATTTTAGTAACAAGTTGCACAACTTCTTAAAAAAGTGCTAGTCAAACATGGAGCTACATGTTGTCATTTATTTGACACACTCTTCAAACAGTTAACAATGATAAGTGGAAAAAACGTTTTATAGTTTAAATGAAGTTTACTTAAATTATCTCTTGTCTCAGTTCAAGCTGGTCCAAATTTTCTCCCAGCTGAAATGTAAGTTTGCACATTTCTATTTAAAAATGTTTTAATTACAAACAAATCTGCAGAAAGAAATAAAGAAGGGTATTTTAACAACAGGATTTTACAAGCTGATAGCAGTAAACATTTATGAATACTAGTTAACACTGTATGTTAAATGATGGTGTTAGTACAACAAAAGGTCCATAAAGAGTGAAGTGTGTCTCTATTCCTTTGCATATTCCATATACAAAGTTAGCTGACACTTTACAGAAGACCAAACATCATAGCCAAAATGTGCTTAATAGTCAAATATGGATCCAAACATCTGGCGAGTCAGACTGATTTGTACACAGAGAACAGTGTGAGCGCTCAGCAGCTGAGTTTAATAAGAAGGACAAACGTGCCAGAGGAATTACCAAATGGATGTCCCGCTAACAGTCAGCTATCCCCGTGTTGGTGTTATTCTAACAATATCTTGATTAATACTGTTCTAAGACCATCATTGCAACTGATCAATAACATTTTGTGACATCATGTGATGCTTTGTGAGTCAGGGAAAGAGTGGAGCAATACTAAATGCTTAGTTTAAAACTCCAGGTCCTAGTCCCTGGGTTCCCAGATATTTGTAGCTGTCCTCGATGTCTGCAATGTTGCCTCCTGGGAGTGCATTCCCTCAGTTCTGACTACTTTCCCTCTCTTATTTACCATCTCGTGACATGAACATTCAGAGGTCATTGCTGTATATTCTAGTAGTGTGGATCAGTGAATCGACGTCTCGCTCACTCTTGACATACTATCACTAGTTAGTTAAATAACTATATATATATCATATTCAGGTCAGACTTTGGGGAGTACCCCTCATAAATCTTTGAAACTAAAAAGAGGACATTCTTCTGCGTTTGCATGTCGTTTTTAAGCATGACCCCCCCCCCCCCCCCACCAAAACATGAAAATTGCAAAGAAATTGGAAATGTGTTGGTGATATTGTGTGCTCACAGTCAACTGTTCTAGTGTATAATAAGTTCATTCTCTACTTATAAAATGTCTCATGTTCGTCCTGTTTGTCTCCTGCCATGCTCTGCAATTTAAGACCATTTTTTGACTACTGTGACTACATTTCTCTGTGATGTAGTGTGCCTAATGGTTGTAAATATTGAAAAGCAAGGTGACCTAAATGCCCCTTGAAAAAGTAGGTTGCTAGTATAGGTCTGCTGCTGACCCTGACTCTGGATCAGTATAAAGCATGATTCTTTTTATACATATTGTAAAAGATAGCTGATTTATTTATTTATTTGCGTTATACCATTAGTATAAGGGCTAATTTACACTACAAACTCCTACTCTCAAAAACTGACATAGATGTAACTCTGTCTGTGAAGCTGAATTAAATAAGTGCTATAAATGTCTTAAACATGTTTAGCGCCATCGTGTGCCAGCACAGAATGCTTGAGTGCGTCGCAGCACCCAGCATATCTCTACTCTTGCCGGTCATTCCACCTTTGCTTTGGAGGACTCATCGGAGGCAGCGGGGGAAGAGAGACAGTTTCCTTGTACTACTTCGTCGGCTTCATCTTTATCTTTTATAGTTATGCCCCACAATACATTTTTATACCAGGTGATCTTTTCGAGCTTTTACAGCTCTTTAGATGATTATGATCAAGATTGGAAGAGATCAGCTCATGTATGATATTTTAATTTATCTTCCACCTCCTGGGTCTGCTTAATCTTTTCTGTCAGTATTTCAAGTCTTTTTAACTCCCACTATTAGGTTTGGCATGGTCATCACTGTTAAGGACTTATATTCATGCAGAAGATCCATCAAATAGTATCACTAAGGAATTCCTGAGCATTACAGACTCTTTTAACTTTGTTCAACATGTATCAGGGCCTACTCATATTCATCTTGCAATAATTCAGAGATTCTTGGCTTATATAATAAGTCAGTGAAAGAGGCTAAATACTCTTATTTCAATAATCTCATAAATTGTCATAAGAATAATCCAAGGGTATTATTTGAGATTATCAACAGTATTGTTTGTTCTCCAACTCAGCTGTCTGATGATGATTGCAATACATTTCTCAATCACTTTGTAAATAAGTTGATGGACTTGAGATCAAAAATCTCCTCAAATGGCTCCCCTCATGAAAATGGTCCTTGGTGCCCTGGATCATCTACTTCTTTTTCTCCAATTACAATGAATGGTTTAACTTCAGTAACAGGTCAAATGAAATCCTTGTCATAATATCCTTAGATATATTACCTCCCTCTGTCCTGTCTGGGACTCACCAGCAATGGTCCCACATTGCTGTCTGTCATTAACAGTGACTCATTAATACTGAGGCAAGGTAACTGTGAAGTAACAGATTCTGAAGAAACAGAATCTTGATGCAAGTTCTACTGGTAATTATTTCCCTATTTCAAAATTGCCATGTAGAAGCAAATTATTATAAATTATTACAAAGCAATTGTAGAAAAGTAGTTCTTGGGCAGCACCATGGCTCGGTGATTAGCACTGTTGCCTCACAGCAAGAAGATCCTAAATTCAATTCCACCACCTGGCCGGAGTTTAGGTGATGAAGCTTAAAAGACATATACTGCTGATTGTCATCGGCATAGAAATGATAAGAAATGTTATTAAAAGATTGAATAATGCCAACTAGAGAATGCATGTAGAAAGAAAATAATAATAGATCCAAAACTGAACTCTAACCTGCAGGTCAGGGAGGGGAGGTGAACTTGTTTGCTCTAACAGTGAAGGTCCTATCAGATAAGTAGAAACCCAGCCTAAGGAAAAACCAAAATACACAAGTGAAAACTTTAAGCGTATTAAGTAGGATTTTATGGTCAATGGTATCAAAGGCTGCACTGAGATCAAGCAAAATTATTACAGAATAATTCCCTGCATCAGAAGCTATTTAAAGATCATTATAGATCTTCAAGAAAGCAGTCTCATTGGAGTACTTTTGAAAACCAGACTGAAAAGAGTAAAGAATCTGTAATTTGCATAGTAAAGATCAGAACTGTCCATCCATTCTCTTCTGCTTATCCATGTGAGGGTTGCAGGGGGCTGAAGCCTATCCTGACAGGTCGCCAGTTTGTCGCAGGGCTAACACATAGAGACAGACAACCATTCGCACCTATGGGCAATTTAGAATTACCTATTTACATAACCCCAAACCATGCAAACTCCACACAGATGTGAAATTTAAAATTGAGGTCAGAGGTGACATGATACTTAGACGCAAACTAGAACATGATATTTTGAATCCCCATATTCCTGTGTCATTTCCTGAATATTGCTAATACAAAGGTAGCAGCATTTTAAGCATAGTTTTAAAGATAAAAGACATTTTATTAAAGATTCAACTTATTTGACCTTTAGAAGTAATGTGATATTTAGAATCCTTCTATATTCCCTATATGCCTTTATGTTGTCAATAATAACTATAACCAGAAACACAGAAGGGAAAAGGTTTACTTAACATGAATTCAGGCGTTAATTCATTATTTGTCTTCAAAGATTTTAAGAACATGGTATTGCTTGCTGTCTAGATGAAAGCAGCTTGAAGCAGCACATTTTTACTTCCCCCCCCCAGTAAGCTCATGCATCCTGAGCACCTTTTAAAGGTTCCAGATGGCACCAAGTGGAATTCTAGGAGAGATAAAAAATATGCACAAAAGCTTTTATTTAAGCTGGTATTTATGATTAGCTTGTAGGCACTTGTGGTAAAATAGTTTCAAAAGTTATTGATTTTTAAAGTGTTTATCTAATGTTAATACAATTTATTATATAAGCTGCTCATCAGTTTAGTTGTCTAGGTTACCCCACCCTTGGCTTGCAGGTCAGTGAGCAGCAGTCAATAAACAGAGGCAGCCTCTGAAGCTATGTGCTTTGTCTGTGTCTGTTGATCTTCAGCATGATGATTGGTCTGCACTTTGTCACGCCCCAAATGGTAATAAATCAAATACAGTGGAGTAGAAAAAAAAAGCCAAAAATAAACTTCATAGGCATGTGGAGAGTACTTCTTTTATTTTAAATATGTCTTCATTGGTTTAGCCTGCATACAGTAATGCATCAGCACAGAACTACACAGTACATAGGTGGACTGCTGTCACACCAGTTGCAGCTTGGCCAATATGCAACATCAACAGTCAATATCAGACAGCCAGGCCAGCAAATCCCTTCATTTAAACTCCATTTAAAACTACTACTTTTTTTTAGATACAAAAACCACAAGGACGCCTGTGTGTCAGCAACTTTTTTTATGACAACACAGACTTCAGTTAGGCAGTGTGGTACTTAACAGTGGCAAAAAAATAAAATATAACTAAAAAAAGAAAAAAAATTATCGTCATAGGTTGAACATCAGCCATGTTGATTCTAGAGATAGAAAGTGAGCATCTGAAAAAATACACAATTGTAATTGATCCACAAAATAAATCAGGGAGGTTGCAATTTGACTGACACCCTCCCCTTGATTTCAAGCATTTCCATCCTATTTTTATAAGACAAAAATAACCAAACTTCCAATTGACACGTGCTCCCACAAATCCCGTTGTTGCACCGTTCGACCTGTGTATGGCTTTAAATGGGGTTTAAAGACTTGGCAAGATGAGAAGGCAGTAATAATAAAATCAGATGCAAAGCTTTCAGCATGTACGCACTAAGTTTCCATCAGGCCTACAACATGCAGATAGGGTAAAGTAGTAACCGTGTATCTGGTGAGAAGATTTAGGCACACATGAGAGCTATCTACAACTGTTACTTGTTCTCTTTTGTGCCAGCTTAAATTCGCAAATTCAATGAAAAAGTAAACACAGTGGTGTTTTACAGAAACTACGTTCCTGTGTCGCACCATTAAGGCCTTCCCTGACTTTCACAACAAGTAGCCATTAAATTTAACCTTATGCCTATTTAACCCAATTTGAAGCTGGGCAGGGATAAAAATGTGTGCTTTTAATATGTTTTTGTACTTTTTTTTTTTTTTTTGGAATACAACAAGCTGTCAAACATATAACATCAGTATGGGTTGGACTTATAAAGATGAATGTTTCGGCTAGTGGTTCATTGGTTATGTACTTTTCAGCGTAACCATGCACAACATTTCTAAAACACAAAGAAAAGCAATTCAATTAGCATTTTAAGATTAAGAACGTGGAGGTTTTTAAGGCTATGACCCATGGTTTTTCTAGGAGGAAGAATAAGATGGAAAAACAGAATCAACTCAGTCACAGAGACAAAATAACACAAACTGTCATAGTTTGATGAAATAAGTAGTGGAATATTGACTTGAGCCTCAAGTGCAGACTCTCCTAGCTTCTCTCCTGGTCGCCCGTGTAGGAAGTCCCCTGTGATGACAACATGAAGGAGAACATCTTGTTTAAAAACATTTTAGGATGTACAGATGGAGATACCTCTGACACTTTAGTTTGGATTGAGATTTAAAAGTCATCTTACCAAGCTTAAGTGTTTAACAGCAGTATATACACTCAGGGCACTTAATGGAATAAGATAACCCCCCACAACAACCAGACAATCGCCTATGGACAAGTATTTGGCAACTGGGAAGGAAACACTCCCTTTAAACAGGATGAAACTTCCTGCCACGACCAATTCAGGGGTAAGGGTATCTATGTCTTTGTGTTATACCTGTAGAGTTTTAGGAGATTGTAAACCAAGCTTTTGAATGTCAGCTAAAAACTAAAGCTAGAAAAAAAAACCACCCACTGAAGTAGAAGAAAACAATGCTAACACCGAGGCTTTAAAAAAACAGAGCCCAGAAAGAAAGTTAGAATGTAGCCACAACTAGCTAACTAGCTACATTATAACTATAGCTACATTAGCTCAGTTTTTAACCCAAATTTAGCCAGTTCATATTCATGTGTGAATATGTTAGTTCTGTAACATAATGAAATGCTATAATGATAGGTAGTGAGTGAATTCAATACATGCTGCAGCTACAATATGTCATGTAATGTGAAATAATAAACTAGCTACTGAAGAAGCTAGCCAACTGTTATGCTATGGTACTGTGTTAAAGTAGGCTAGTTATGTCCTGTCAGGACAAAAAGAAAAAAATTAAAATGACAAAGGTACAACAACAACAGCTCATCTGTGGTGAGAGGAAAGCTCTAGGACAGCCTGAACTTGTGAGTGTGCTACCAGTTATTTTCTCAATAACAACAACCCTTGTATTCTAGCCTTATGAGTTTATGGGGCTTTTGGGTGGCTGATTTTTTATTTGAATCCTTGGGCAACGCCAAGTTGCTCTCCAGTGTGTTCGTCAGAGTATGAATGTGTGTGTTTAGATGGAAAGCAATTAAGTGTAGGAAAAAAGTGCTTGCATGAATGGGTATAAAGCACTCCAAGTGCTCAAGTAGAGTCGAAATGCATGATACGAGAACCAGTCCATTCATCACTTGCTGTGCTGCCCTGTGTTTAATATGTAAGCTAGCTAAATGTATATCAGACTGTGACTTTTTACAGACTACTTACACAACATAAAAAAAAAAATAAAGGCAGCGGGTTTGTTTCACTCCAAACCCAGCAGCTCTACATCAAAGATGAGGGTGGCATTAGGTGGGATGATGCCCGGATGGCCTTTGTTTCCGTAAGCGTAGTCAGGCGAACAGGTCAGCTTGGCCCTCTGACCAACACTCATCTAGATGCAGGAGGATGAAGAGGAGGAGACAGAAACAGGACAAAGGCAATGGATTGTTATTGAGCACTTGTTCTGCTAGAAAATACAGTTAATTGGATCATAATGTAGTCTCTGCAGTGGAAGTTAGATAATAAGCCACAGGGGACAGTAAAAATATCTTGTTTACTAATGATGCTTCAGTTTTCCTCAATCTTATCCACAGTGCATCTACTCTGACTGCTTTACTGCACAATAGCAAATCAATCTAAATGCCCTGTGGGTATATTAAAGATCACACTGAGCACACAGAGAACTTGAAGTTGCTACCATTAAAAATACAGGATGTCCACACAGGCAGCACCAGCCACCTCATCTAAATGCTGCACGGCTGAGCGGATGAGATATGGAGCTGTGTCCTTGCTGAGTTGGTGCACAGAGGAACAGAGTTAATGGAGAGCTTGGTAAGTGAAAACTCGATAATGGAACCATGTCAATAAATTTATGTGTTACAGAAGCAAAATACATCTTCTTTGAAACCATCCCAGTTACATTTGCCTCTAAATCATGACTGCTGAAGCTGCCGAGCTTTATGACTTTTCCCCCAGAATCTGATCCAGTGGCATACAATACACTGCAGAATGTCCTCTGAGGACATCTGAATAAATTCACACAGCTTATAGACCAGCTTTAGATTCATTGCTTGATCATTATTTTATATGTGCTGTATTGGGGTTTCCGTATGGGGTACTAGATACAAATTTAAGACTTTTTAAGACACATAATAAAATGTTTATTTCCTTTCTGCAATCAAGTCAGTCCAATGTAAAACCAGTGGGAACAATAAGCTCAGCACTTATTTACAAAGCACATGAGCGGGTACATTGATATCACTGACATCACCACCTCATTTTAACCAGCTGAATTTCATAATTGACAGTAATACAACTAACTAGTTACATGACCTGGAACCAGACAAGTAGCAGAAACTATGGCATTTGCTCCAGGTATAATGATGCTGTTTATAAACAGGAAACAATGAACACGTCTGAACAAGCAAACTCTAAAGGGCACGATTTTTGGTCCTGGAGCCTTTCTAAAGTCAGTTTTTTTAGGCTGTTTTTAGTCTGGGTCGTTTTGGCTAATCGTGAATGAATCTGTTGGACTGCAAGTCTGCAAATAGCCTAAGCAGGAGTCAAAAGACATTTTGCAAAATGCAATCTCAGTTTTCATTTTTTGCCTGGTAAGAATTTTACTTCGCACTACCTCTTTTCATATATCTGCTTTCATGGTGAGACTGTTTTTTTCTTTTGTTTTTGTGTCCAGCCCATGAGCCGCTTTGCAGACAGTTAATCAGAGTCCCTGAACTGTTGATTGAAATTCTTTGTTTTTTTTTTTAGTGTTCAGACTAATTAGCAACAGCATGTCTGCTAACCAAACTAGCTAGCATATGGTGATAACTTAGCACACCATCCTCGCCTGTAAATATGGTCACTTCTCGTGGTGATCGTGGCTCAAGAGTTGGCAGTTCGTGTTGTAATCGGAAGGTTGCCGGTTCGAGCCCTGGCTTGGACGGTCTCGGTTGTTGTGTCCTAGGGCAAGACACTCCGCCTACTGGTGATGGCCAATGGTGTGATATGGTAGCCTCGCTTCTGTCAGTCTGCCCCAGGCTACAACTGTAGCTTGCCTCCACCAGTGTGTGAGAGTGAATGAATAGTGTAATTGTAAAGCGCTTTGAGGGCCCGAAACGCGCTATATAAATGCAATCCATTATTATTATTTCCGGCTCCAAAAGAACTACAAAACCAGTGGAACACGTCAGCTTTGTTATTTCCATCTTCTCAGCAGAGTCGATGGTTGTTAACCTGACTGAAAATAGGCTGAATGAGCATAGATGTATCCATGTTTTATTGAATCATCATCAACTTCAGTGAATGTTGTAGTTAAATTCCACCATCTTGGACTGCAGCTGGTGAAGTAAGCTTTCTTCTGTTGTACAGCTTAGAACTGCAGCACATGAGCCAGTTTGGTGGCCTTCCAGCTTGCAGAAGATCTCCAGTAAGGAGTACGAACACCAGCAGCAGTCCAAGATAGTGGAGTTGGAATCTTTCCAACCACAGGACTAGATCCTTCCTACAAAGCAGCAGATGGATATTGAAGACCGCCACAACAGTAACCTACCCAGTGACTCAGCTAGTAGGGAAAATACAAAATGGTTAGCAGCAAATTAACTTCCCAAATAAAAGTGAGAAGATTATGGCCTAGTTAACTGAAGGTGGGTATCACTGGAGGGATGAATATATAAAACTAAAACGTGCTAACCCACCATGTAAAGTCTATGATGGAAAAATGTAACGCTACTAATAATAACCTTTTTACCTTTTCCCAAACTTCTCCAGCCTACCTGCACTACGCCCTCTTCCCAGCCTCGGATCACTTCCTGCTTGCCAATCTTGAACCGGAAAGGCTTGTCTCTGTCACGAGAAGAGTCAAACTTCCGTCCGTCTGTGAGAGAGCCTGCAAACAAGGAAACGGTAAGATGGAAGTACAGTGTGTGAGAGAAACAGAAACAGCTGCTGGTGCACGCCCTCATCCTGCTGTTGAAAAAGCCAGCCATTACCCCTGAACATGAACAATTACAGGACTAATCACTCACAGAATGTTCAGGCCGGCTAATATCTAACGTGTACAAGTTGTTTCATAAAACCATTGCAAACAGTGATGTCTTCCAAGCTTCTCTGGCATCCATCATCTCTGCTGTGTTTATACAGAGCGCACAAATAAAGGGATTCTCAGCATCTCAGAAATAGAAGCTGCAGCTGTCTGCATGGTGGGTTTGAATGTGAGTCAGGAAGATGCAGGCATGGGTGCACAGAATAGCAGCCCTCCAATACCATTTCCGCCATCGTTATTACTGTTATTACCACCACCGTGGAAGGGTGTGTGTCTGTGTGTGTGGTTGCTTGATGCAACATAACACATATCGATACGCGAGCTGGCAAGATGCAGCCTGTAATCCCAGCAGCACGGTGGGGTGTCCTGTCCTCTTCTGGAAATCTAGATATCAGATTATCTGGACAAGCTAAAGGTCCCATTCGATCTGAGCACTGCAGTACAAAGAACCCAATAATGACTTTCTCACACGCTGATCATTTCCTGGATGCAGAGCTGCTCCCAGACAGACCAAGTTTTGATCTTCATACAGATGTCTGCATCAAAAAAAGACTCGCTTGTGTAACGGAATATCCTGTTTCATGTCAAGATAACTTTGTAGGCTTGCAGGAAGGGAGACGGCTCAGAGAGGAAATCCTGCAGATTGTGGGTTATTAAAAAGTAGACAATGCAGTCTCAAGCCTAAAAACAAGTTTTAAAAAATATGCTTTGCCTTGCAAAGCCCAAATGAGCTCTGACTTCATGTTACATAATCTCGAAGCAAAGAGGCTTGTGTTACAGGGTGAGTTATGTCTGTCTCACCAGGCAACACGCTTTGCCAAACTAAAAACAGGTGCAGACAAATATGTAGTCTAGTATGCTGGGAACTGCACGACATGATCTACATGTTACTCCCTTTTAATACACTGCAAAGCATGCTAATGATATCTGTCAGTCTGTCCACTGCTTTTACGTCTCAACAGCAACACGAGGAAGGATTTCCATGAAGTAGTGTGCAATTTCCACAAGAAAACTCTCAATGACTTTGCTGATCCACAAACTTCATGCTCCACTATGAGTGGCTTGTAATAAATTAGCTTTTCATATAGCACTATCTGAGGAGAATTTTAATTTATGCAAAACTTTGGCAATAGAAAAAGCCACAAATTTGATTGCACAAATTCTGCTAGCATGCACACAACCGACTGCTAAACCTCAACATACGGTTTTAGCATTGCATTGCTAGCGTTGCGGAGCTCAGATGGGAGAGGAGTCCAGAGGGTAGGGCTGCCACATTGAAAGCTCAGCGGTACAGAGGTTAGAGCGAGGGACAGACCCATGGCTGAAGATCGTAGGATCTGAGACGGTGTGCACGGGTGAAGGAGGTCAGACAGATACTGAAGGCCAGGGTATGGAGGGATTTGTAAGTGAGAAGGATCTAGTAAGTGATGTGTGACTTGATCGGCAACTAGAGATTAATGGGGGTTGGGGGGTATATGTTGCCAAAACTTAGTCTGTTTAAATGAGAGCCAGTATAAAAGATGGACACAGTCACTCACTGGATAGTTAGTCACTTTTCTCTATCACCAGTGTTTTGAAACCAGATGTGACGAGTGAGGGCTGGATCTGACTGTGAAACCCCGTGCTTATTAGTTAATAACTCTATACTCATAGGCTTGTTAATATTAATAGGTCAAGTATACGTCATTAGTCAATTAAACGGTGCTACCAATTTGCTAATGTCGACAATTTGTCATGGACGAGTGTTCACATTTTGGATAATCCTTCTTTATCCACTTTTGTTTTTGCCAATCAGTTATGCTATCAATAATAATAATGGATTGCATTTATATAGCGCTTTTCAGGCCCTCAAAGCACTTTACAATTCCACTATTCATTCACTCTCACATTCACACACTGGTGGAGGCAAGCTACAGTTGTAGCCACAGCTGCAACTGGGGCAGACTGACAGAAGCGAGGCTGCCATATCGCGCCATCTGGCCATCACCAGTAGGCGGTAGGTGAAGTGTCTTGCCCAAGGACACAATGACCGAGACTGTCCAAGCCAGGGCTTGAACCGGCAACCTTCCAGTTACAAGACAAACTGCCAACTCTTGAGCCACGTTGGCCCCAGTCACTACTTTAGTCTTTTTTTAACACAGTATGATGTTCAATTTCAACCCAACTCCTCCCTGAGTCTGGTTCTGCCGGAGGTTTTTTCCTGTTAAAAGGGAGTTTTTCCTTCCCACTGTCGCCAAGTGCTTGCTCATAAGGGGTTGTTCTATTGTTGGGTTTTACTCTAATATTAAAGGATCATTATCTTTCAATATAAAGTACCTCGGGGCAACTGCTGTTGCGATTTGGCACTATATAATTAAAACTTAAATAAATTGAACCATTTCAGTCTTCATCTGCACCCTGTGGCTTTGGATTATTAGTTAGACAACAAAACATTTTATGCTGTCATCCAAGTTGACTCCAGTGAACTGTAATAAGCTTCTTCCTTTCTAAACATTTTTTCTTAAAAAAACACAAAAAAAACACCAAAAGACAACTGAGATATTAATTAACACAGAAAATAAGTCTTAGCCACAGACTGTGCTGTACATCAGTCCTACAGCTCTATCCTGGTGGCACAAAGGAGGGGTTAAAAATAAAAGATGTGACTGATATTGCTAACTCTTGTTCAGGGTGACGAAGTGACCAACATTCAGTGTTGTTCACATAACGTGCAATTCTCCAGAAAATAGTAGAGGATTGAGCCTGCTATTATTACAGTCAGCCAGACGGTTATAATCCGCTCAGCTAAACGCCACCAACCCCCAACCCCCCAACGACCCCAGAGAAACTCCAACAAAGACAGAAAAGCGCTGGAAATCAGACGGGATTTAAAACCGTGCTGTCTGGGCTCCTCTGGTCTGTCTGTCTGGTCCTCTGAGTGAACCCTGCGGCGGAATCAGTCTGCGTCCCCCCTCCACCTCCTCTTTTGTTAATTATCCAGACAAGACAAATGACCACATTCATCCAGTGATCTTCATGAGGCTGTAATGGAGCGGTCGGCCCCAGACTGAGGCGCGCATTATTTTACGCAGTGGTAAATCCAGAGCACCGTCCCCGGGACACACCACCACCTCCACCACCACCAACTCCACCTACTGTTGCTGATGCTGCTTTGCACGTTTTCACCTACCCAACACACCGAATGTGCGGGGAGTAGAAACGGGACGAAGGGGTTAAATTTCCACGCAGCTCGGTCGGTGACTGACAGTAATACCTCTTTGCCCTACTGAGAAATCACTGCCTGGAAAGGTCTGAGGCACAAAATATGTCTGCTGTGCACACTTTGTCCGGCTGCACGTTGCTCTCAATCCAACCCTCACAGCGTCCCTGCAAGGATTCTCATCATCTCCTGCGATACTTTCAGGATTATCACGCTGAGCTATTTTTCAGAACGGGTGTAGGACACAGTGCCCACAGCCGTTACTCCACTCGGACGGCCTTCCCGTGAACCCGCCGGTGTGCCTAACGTGTACAGTGTGTCCGTGCACGTACAGTTTAAGTTTGTCACGTCAAACTCACCGACATAATGCACCACACACGTCTGTCCTTTTTTGGGGAAAGTCCGTCCTGTGGAGAAGCCAAAAGAGAGCTCAACATAACATGCTCATGACGCAATTAAGGCGCTGTTTCTATGGCTGCACGCAAGCACGTTAAAATGTACAGCAGGCTTTACCGTCACCGGGGGTGATGGTCTCGATTTCGACTCCCATTTCAGCGCTGTGCGTCCTGGAGCTGCTGCTGCTGTCCCTGAACACGGCAACACTCCTCCCGCAGTCCGTCTGTCTGCGCGCTCCTCCGGCGGATGTTCCACATCTCTCTCTCTCTCTCTCTCTCTCTCTCTCACACACACAC
>NW_024582607.1:143985-161566 GCF_018398535.1 Haplochromis burtoni
CACACACACACACACACACACACTAGCGTCAATGGCTCACATCAACACTTCCGCCCACGACCACCAAAGTAAAACCCAATCTAAATCACTGGAACTGACCCCTGGCGGCCACAGGCCACCCGTTTTCATATTTAGATGAATGTTATTAGAATAAATAAAATCAGTTTTAAAAGTGAATAATATATTGTTCAGATATTATCTTGTGATTTTAAAAAAATCAAGATTAAAAAAGTTTGCAAATAACAGAAAAACAGGCCTTCAAAAAGGAAAAACAGATCACAGCGCACTGGGTTTACTCTGGGCACCAGCAAGTGCTCCTTAAATGCAAAAGCACAACATAGCAAGAAATTTAAAAAGTTACGCGCCATTCATTTCTGACTGAAAGAAGAATCAGGACTGACCTGCTTCTTAGGTTTTTTCATTCTCCATGGTTCATTTTTTTCAACCTTATGTCTAAATTTTATCTTGCCATGTTTATTATATTATTATTATAATATTATTTTATTGCTGCTATTGTTCTTGTACTATTTTACGGTGACCTTGAGGGTCTTAAAGGCACCTATAAATAAAATGTATTATTATTATTATTATCATCGTTAAACTGTAGCGCAGTAGTTGAGACTGTTATGCTAAAGTCACTATAAAATATTTGCATGCCAACCGAGTCCACGTGGATGTGTGTGTGGCCTCTGAGATACATCTTAATTCAGAATACAGTAAGCTTAAACTGTATGTGAGAACAGGAAAGGAAATATTTAAAGTGGAAGCTTTTTTTATTCATGAGAATGATTTTAGGTTTCTTAGATCTAAACACTATACAGTGAGTCACGTAAGACAAACAATAAAACACTATTAGAACAAAGGGGGCCCATCAGATCTGATCAATAGTCAGATATTACACAAAGCTTGACACTTCCATAAATCCATCTACCATGTGTTGCAGATTGCTCAGACCTCCCTCTTCCCACACAACACTCTCCAAAGGGGGCACTAAGAGGATATCAAGCCAGCCAAGAGACACAACTGACAATCTCATGTCCAGCTGGGATCGTCTCCCTCCCTTTTGGCATGCCCAAATCCAAGGAGGACCCCTAGATTAGAAACCACATCATCTGCCTTCCTCTCAATTCTTACATTTTAAAAATTTCAACCTCACAGCAGAAATAATCATGTTTGCAGTCTGACAGAAACCAAGACTCTACAGATATTTTCTTAAGAAGTGCTATACAGTGGGTAAATATTTTTAGAATGCCTTTGTTTTGTTAAGGAAGGTAGCCACTTTGAATAGCCGGCAGCTGTGTGCCAAGCTTTACCTCTGCTAATTACAGTTGGACAAACAATAAAACCTGCTGCCAGATGCAGAGAATCTGTTTGCTTCAGTTTTGGTGAGTTCAGTCTTAGTATTTGATAAGTCTGCTACCTAGTAGTTGCTAGCAGATGTGTGTGTTTAATGTTGCATTCATGCAGTTCATTGATGCACCTTATTAACCAAACATGCTAGCATGCAATAACTTAGGCTTCCAGCCTCTTGTCCAAATATGGTCACTCCTGAAAACAAACCAAATATTCTGACAGCCAAAACATCCAGAAGGGCGACATACCTGTGACAACATCCTTCTTTTAGATACAGTCTGTGTGCCAGACTGACAATGGAAATGGCGGTATTTGGCAATAAGGTGTACACACACCTTTGCTGGGTCCATGTGTAATTTCTTTTGGGAAGTCTGACAAATGAAGGGATTTACACATTAGAAAACCAACATGAAATGTGGTTACGTCACTGATAAACTCACTGATGTCCCCCAGGTGAAATGCTAACATTATCTAGCATATTATAATTCATGTTTTCTCACTTTATAAAAGCAGCAGATATCCCACTAACAATAACAAAAACACAAGACCATCATTTCTTTATACATCAACCATAAAATGGATTTATTTCACCAGAGGTCCAAACATATTTTTGTGTTGCCCCAGGATGCATAGAAGATGTCAGTGTATCTTAAGAATTCAACTTCCGCTAACACAAACCAGTGTTTACAATCTAAATGTTCTTTTGCTCGACCATTGGTTTAATAATAAAGCCATGTGTAATTGGTGTTCATATATCAAAATGCCTCTGTCTAACTGGGACAATCTTACAATCGGCGTGAAAAAGAAAAAAAAAAAAAAGAGAGAGAAGGAAGTGATAAAAGGAGTTGATTTAAAAAAAATAATTCCATCTTCATTTAAACAATTGGACAGGTGTGATTGTGGAGATGCGTAAAGAAGAGTAAGGCTACTGGTACAGGTTTGTTTGGAGAGAGAAAAATCCTTGATGTTTTGTTCCATCATCACCCATTTCTCTCCAAAATGAATGTGTGGAGAGAAATGGAAACTTGTACAAAGCCACATCATCATGCGATAATAAACTGGCTTTGGTTATGTGATTCTGGTCTGTGCTGTTGAGACAGAATCAAAGTGAGAATCTGTCACGGTGTGGATCTGCCAAAGCACCGGCTACTGACAGCTGATGGGCTGAGTTAAGGTCTATAGAAAAAGAAAAGATGGGTTAATGGAAAACAAACAAATCTTTAGTGAACACCTTTATAACTAAACTGTCATTCAGACTGCATCTTCAGGCTCCGACAGGCTCTTACATGAACTCTGTTCCAGTCTGGAAGATTTTTAGTTTCGTCCCCGTTACCGTCTTTCACAGACAGGGAGAGGGGGGAGAATTTGGGGGGACAGGGCTGTGAAGCAGAGTGTTAAGTTTCACTTTAGAAAAACAAAACTGAGAAATTAGAAGTCCATACATAAGTCTGTTTTCTCTCCACCCTCGATAGGGCAGCAGGTTTCAAAGAGCTGCTTAGCCACACCACAGGGAGAGGGAGGAGTGGAAGAGGGGGGAGGGCAGCTGGAGGAGGGGGACAGGGAGAGGGTTCAGGGGGCTGATCTTCCTCTCTCATCCTCACTTTAGCCGCTGGACGATTACAGCATTGAGGAGGTTGGCTTGCTGCAGCGTCTGGCTCTCATCCATCAGCTCCTTGTTGGGGAAGGTGGTCATCAGGACGAACTCTCTGGCAGCCATGGCGGGCCGGGCCGCCACCACAAAGTGCCGCAGGTCAGACACCCTGAGAGACACAAGGACACAGCAGGACAGGAAAGAAGGGTTATATGACAGGATGAAATCTGACAATGTTAGCTTCTACTCTTTGATACAGGACCGATTTCACCTTCTTTGATTATTTAGGCTGGTAGCACTGACCAAGCTAAATGTTGTCTACAGACTCGTGTACCACAGTTTGTGTATCTGTTTCTTTCTCTCTTCTTTAAGAACATGGTTTGTATTGGTGTAAAATCACAGTGTGTAGGGTTTATGAGACAGGGATTCAATGATTTACAACCCCCCAAACCTTGTGTCCCTAATAAGACACTTGAAACAACACAATGTCTCTGCCTTAACAATCACAAGGACTGGTTGCATAACTGGGACCAAATATCTACAGATCTTGTCCTCTTCATATCCACATCCAGCAGAAACACATGCAACTTAAATTTTTTTTACCTGTGGGTATGGTTGAACTTTTGGACCAGCCTGCCACCATCAGCAAGTCTGATCTGAATGTTAGTGACGGGCTGGGAGGGGTCGAGGGTCACTGAGGCACTGGCTTGGGCCTCGTTGGCAGCTTGGTCCTGCTGGGAGGTGGGCGGAGCTGAAATCAACTCTGGTGTGGCGCTGGAGAGAAAAGGGCAAAAAAAAAAAAAAAACTTGACCAACGTGAACAGAAGTTATGAATGCAAAACATACACAACGTATACTTTAAATACATGAATGTCAACATCTGAAGAATAAAGTAGCTACTGATTTGGTTTGCAGTTATTTTCCAAACATTTGTCTGAAACACTTTAGTTTGGGTTTTGCTTTTCCATTTGCTGCTTGCTGATCGATTTTACTGGGGTTGTATTCAATCAAACATTTAACTATTCAAATTACATGCTCCTGCAGTCCCGTGGACAGCAGACGATTTCATGGCCTGAGGAAAAGGTTTTTAGCTTGAGATTGTATTATTTTCAGATAATCACCGGCCTATAAACCACAACACTGTTCTGGAAACTGATAAAAGTATTAAATATCCCCATCCACAAATAAATAAAGAAAATCAAATAGTGAGAATTTCGATATATATTACAGACTTCTTATTTTATGTTAAAATCTCTCTTCAAACTTTTTTTTTGTGATCAGCATTTTATTGATTTACAACAGGAATGGGGGTGGGGGGTTACAGACATATACAGCAGCGGTCTCCAACCTTTTTTGCGCCACGGACCGGTTTATGCCCGACAATATTTTCACAGGACCGGCCTTTAAGGTGTCGCGGATAAATACAACAAAATAAAACTAGTACTGGTACCGAAAAAAAGAAGATTTATTCATAACACACGATGAAAAGACCCAGGAAAACCAGAGTTAACGATAAAAACGATAACAAAATAACGCTGAAAACCGATAAAAACCCTGAAAACCATACATTTCACACCTGAGCCTCAACTCTCGCGGCCCGGTACCAAACGACTCACTGACCGGTACCGGTCCGAGGCCCGGGGGTTGGGGACCACTGATATACAGCACAACTGTAAACTGCAGTAGCAAAGCAAACATTGGTCACAAGGCATGGGGACAGGAAAGAAAAAACACAAGGTTACAACCACTTATTGCCTCTTCCAGGAAATAACTTTGGATGAGAAGATTTTCCAAGCTTCGACAGTCGTGGGTTATTTAATTTTGCTCTGGTACGTTCAAGATTAATGATACGGATAAGACATCGTATCCAGAATGATTCCATACAAATGTCAGGATTGAACCATTGCTTTGGAATAGTCTTCTTTGTACTTACCGTCAACATGCATGACTTATGCAGGTTATTAGTAACCTTGGAGTTTCTATGACCCATAGAAACCAGTAATTCATCCAGATGATTCATGATAACTTGAAAAACGAGGCAGACTGGTTCACTGGCCTTTATATGAATGAAGCTTGCACTGAGCTCAGTCAGTGCTTTTTTAAAAACCATACAATAGACACAATACAGCTACAATGTTAAATCAAACGTCATCCTCACCTCCCCAGCTTCTGTCCTTCACCTTCAAAGGCTTTGAAGGCCATCCTGGGCTTGGTAAAGTCCTCATCTCTATGGTCCTCCATGTCTAGGTTGACTTGGCCCCCTCGAGACCGCTGTCTCAGCTCAAGAGGAATCTCCCTGTGGGATGAGGATGAACGGGTGAGTGTGGAACTAACATTCATCAGGACATAAGACGAGCCGAAAAGCAAATTACTGAAATTGCAAACAAATAATAGATTGCAGCTAATCTCACCCTCTTCTGATCGCTTCAAGGAAGTTGGCATTTCCAGGATCATCGTAGCTTCTGAGTTCACCGTTATCCAGACTGAAACCGGTCTTCCACAGCTTAAGCACCACATGTACCTACACCCCCCAAACACACACACACACACACACACACACACACACGCACACACACACACAGTTTGAGACTGACAGACAGATTGGTGAGGAGTTGGCACTGAATGAGACGCTGTACCCACCCGTTGCTCTGAAGAGACCCGAGCTGTCCACTCACAATTCAACCTACGTTCCTAGCCTTAACTACAGTCACAAAGTCACAGATACAAGCATCAGAAATTAGTTTTCTTTAAAGGCTGGTTGGGTGGAGCATAGGCACAGCTCCTCCACAAAGAAAAGGGAGCCAGCTGAGATGGTTTGGGCCTCTGACTAGGATGCCTCCTGAAGGCCTCCTAGGTTAGGTGTATGATTTGCATTATTAATGCAGTTAAATATAGTTATTCTAACAAATCTAGTGATGATTTCTTAGAATAACGCTTTAAAATCAGCTCCTTTTATTTCGTACTGTTGGTGCTGCTGAAACATGCATTTATATACTTTCAGGCAAACTGTGCTCTGCAGAGTGCATTCAGGCTTGATACATAATTGCAGCATATTTGCCACAGAGTGCCTGTAATAGTGCAACATCCCTGCAGGATTTGTCTGGTATTAGTGGCTAAAGAGACCTCTACTCTGCCTACATATTCTCTCAGATTTATGGGCTACTTTTAGAGCCAATATACTTTTTGAAATACTCTCAGAACAACAACTTAAGTGCATCATGCCTTTCAGCACTGGTATGCTTTGTGAGATGGCCGTGAGTGCAGTTTATATAACAAAGCAACAAAACAAACATCTCGGTGTTATGTGACTCTACTCATCAGGACACTCTTTAGGATTTGATTAATGATTAGTTGGATTCCTGGAACAGGATTGATCACCCTTCATCTGTTACTGTCTTGTTTTATTGCTATAAACGTAAGAGCCCCAGGCTTTGATTGACTGAAGTCTACCTTGGAGCAGATTCAGAAACACAGGACAGGAAACAATGCAAGGACTGAATTACCCACAAAAAGAAAGAAAATAATCTACACTCACATCCTGCTGCCTGTTGGAAGCTTGCCTCTCACCAGCCACATAAGTTGACTCCTCCTCAGGGGCTGCTCCTAGCCTGTAACCTCCGCCAACAAACGCCTAGAACAAAAAGTACAATCAGAACAGAGTAACTGATTTACAGACACAAAAGAAATCTGCTAACAGGAGCAACATAGAAGAGAAGGAGCCTGTCATGGACAGCTGTTCACAGTAGTTATACTTCACCTTAGCTTTGCTGGGCTCCCCCAGTCCTCTCCCGCTGCGGTCCAAAGGCACAGCTCCGTGTTCCTTCGCCCCCTTGAACAGATCCTCTACCACTTCATTGGAGCTCTTTTTCTTAGGAGGTCCCACAATCTGTTGCCCACTGCGCTCTGATCCTCCTGCAAAAAACCTGAGAGGGTGGGAATAGAGCCAGTTAGAAGTCTTTTATAAACAGAACAACAGCCACTCTGGGGAAAGAGAGAGAATAGTGTTCTACAGGGTCGCATGTCACAGTGTGAGAGTGAGGATAATAAAGCCATAATTGCAAAATAAAGGTTGAAAAACAACAGTGTTTCTGTGCAAAAACTAAAGTCCTTGTCCTTTGTGCCCAATAAAGACTGTTTACAGTGAGTCTCTTGTCTTGTTGATGGACAACTGGCCGCAGTAATCCTTGTTCTGTGCTGCAACCTTAATAAGCTTGGCACAGCACAGGATCTGGTCGGAGTGGTCCTCCAGCTCACAGTTGGTGTCTAGAGCAAAGGTACTGACCACAAGTAAAATAATTGCAGATGGTTCTGTTCTCTTGGAGGTATGACAAATAAACTAAGTCTGTTGGTGTATGGATAGTATGTGTGTTTATGTGTGATTTTTAGGAGTAAGCTTATTTGGGTAGACTAAAAAACACATTTAGTGATTTATCTTTACTTTTTCATCCACCTGAGAACACAAGGCAACTGACTGATTATTCAACAGTCTCCTGGCTTTTATTTTGAAAGTCAATTTGCTGCTAACCAGCTAGCTCTGGTCTTTCCTGTCTATCCTTTTCCTTACAAACAGGCTAGTCAGGTAACTCCTACATCTTGGACTATAAAGTGTACATGGTTTTATTTAATAATTTGTAGGAGGATCACCACAGGAAAGACAAGTTCAGAATCTTTCAGACAGATCTCAACTGTGTGTAGAAAACTGAATGAAGCCTTCATGGTGGATCTACAGGGGGGAAAAAAATCAATTCTGAAACCAACTGAGAAGAAGGGAGAAAAGTGCTTAGCTCTAGAAACAATGAATGGACTACAGACCATTCAGTACAGTAACTGTATGAGTGAGAAAAGCAGCCATATGTTAGAACTTATTCAAGGGTGTTGGACAGGCTTCATGTGACAACCTGATAGAGTGGAAAGTTGTAATCAAAGCTAAAGGTACAAACATTTAACAATCGCAAATTTAAAGCACTTTTCTCAATGTGTCTTTTCATAGCTTTAAAGTTTTGATACATAATGAAGAAAATAGGCAAAAGAAAATGGAACATCTCTACTGAGTAGTCCTTTGCAGCGTATCAGCTGTTTGGACAACAAAGAAATAAGATGAGCATACAGTTGCACTGGAGACGGGTGTCTGGGTAGCCAACTATGTGCACATTGTTCTAGTAGTCAGGCAGCAAGACAAACAATGTAACCAGACTTGAAAACTGCACAATCTACAGTGCTGCATTATATAATTCTTATGCATGTTAAAGTGTGTCGCCTGGATGGAAACAAACTTAAAAATGATAGACATGAAACGAAACTGACAACAGGTGCGCTGTGGAGGCAACAACAAGACAACAACAAAGAGGGAATGCTTTTGCAGACCAATGCTCTCTTCTTATCCCTCCTAACTGATTTTATTTTCTAAAGCTGGTGTCATAGTAGCATGTGACTGTACTGACAGCTCCTTAAGGTTGCACAGGTAGTCCTGCAGACTGACTTGTCAAGAAGTTCTCAAGAAATACGGCACCATTTCTACAACAGGTACTGTCTCATGCTACCATAGAAGATAATACTACTAACAAAAGGAAAACTACAGAAAACAATTAACATCAGAGGTAAAGAGAGAGCAGCTGCTGTAAAACCATTCCCTGGTCTTGTTGTTGTCTGTATACTGCACCTGTTGTGACTGTCGTTTGCACCAAAGTCAGTAAAATGGATTCACAATGGTTTACACTTCCTAACTGGATCAACTAATATCCCTGAAGATGAACTGACTTTGATTAATACAGCAATGTGTGAATGTCCCTTCACTCATTTTGAGCTGTGTACATATTGAAATAAAGACACTCCCCCCTCCTCCAAACTATCCCAGAAGCCACTGTGCACTGAGAAACAGAACCAGAAGAAATGGTAATTATAAATGACATCATTACTGACTCTGGAATAAAATACTGTGTTCTTTAGCTCTGTTTGCTTGGATGAAATGAAAAATGACTATGAAGGTTATCAGTACCCCCACACGGTCCCCTTAACAACTAGTCCACTGCACTGATCCAGCAGCAGAATCTGTTGACACAGCAGGAAAGCGACCAGCTCCCCGAGAATGAGGTGTTACCAAAATAGTTTGGTGCATTCTGGAACCACGCCAGCTAGGTGTGACTTTGTACCATCCATCCACAGCTCAACTAGACAGCAACATCTGTCACACCCATTCTGAAAGGCCTCGGGCACAAAAAGGTATTCACCTCCTTTGCTCATAATTATCTATTTGAGAATTATACTGAGACACACTGAAGCTTTTCTGTAACTCAGCCTAAGAGAGCTGTGGTCTTATTTCCACACCTTTTCCACACACTCACTGAAGATAATAAACAGACTAGAGGGAAGCACACTTACCTTTGGCCTTCCTCTTCATCACTCTCATCCTCTGCTTCATGCATTAGATCTCTGAAGGAGGTCACTCTGGGCTGACTACTGGACGATACAATTGTATAAATACATGTACAAGTGTCCTGTACTTAAACAAAAACGTCCCTCTTATAATTGTGCCATTACATTGTGATTAAAGCACTGACAGGCTGGATGGAGACTGTACCTGGGGCCTGCGGATCGGGACACCGAGGAGCCTCCCTCAGGCTGGGGAAGTGTCACTATGTCATCATCGGCTCCGTCTTCAAAGAAGCTGGCAAGTGCAAGCTGAGGATGCAAAACGAGCATGCAAATGTGACAGCACGAAGCAGACAGTAAGATAATATCTGACGAGCTCCAGATGCTACAGTACACCGCTCCGGTAACACGTCAGTCAAGAGCTCACGTCAAACATTCTCGAGGATTAAGCGATTTAGCCACAGTTTCACTGACTTATTTTGTCTTTGTCCACTGACGACGCTGGTACAGTGAAGAAACTGACCATGTCTGTGTTATCTTACAGTATCAGACCACGCAAATACTGTGGATATGCGTTTATTTCCCTAACCCCCCCCCCCCCACACACACACACAAACACACACACACACACACACGTTATTCTCCCATGGAGCAGCCCATACGACCCGGGAAGGTGGCTACTAATAATAACCATTTTATTTAGCGTTGCATGCTAACGCTAGCTAGCATGAGTCAATAGGTTTACGGCAGACCAGCTTAGACAACACTTAATGGACAATCTTCTTTATGATAACACAGCAGTAGTTACTGCACGCGTGACGCTATCAGCTGACTAACTGCACGCGTGAATTGTGGCTGATGATAAGAAGCAGTCCGGCCATTGTCAAAGGGTGACTTGCACAAATTACCGGCAAAACCCGGCTAACGTTAGCCGTCGAGCTACTGGTCTGGCACCTGCCCGGTAACCTGAGTTTCCTTCATAGGGTCTTTCATACAGTCCACCGCAGCTCCATGGAAGATCACAGAAAAGCCGTACCTGCAGATTCCAGCCGGCAGACTCCAGGAAAAAACGGGCCCTCTCCTCATCCACATCAGTAACAGCGACGAACTCCCTCACTGACTCCTCTTGGTTCGCCATTTTGATTCGCTCCTTCAATAACTCGTCCGCCTCCACCTGAGGAAACTAGCAACAGATGATGGTTCCTATCCTGTTACAAACCAGACAGGAAGCAAGTGTTAAACACATCACAGTCAAAAAAGATCCCATGTGGTTTCAAACTGTATTTTATTATATTTTCAACGAGTATCGACAGCTCTCATAATTTTGAACACAGTGTATTTTTTATTACAATTTTCTGCGTTGTTAACATGATTTTAACCACTTGGTGGCGACATACCCACAGGTTAAACTGAGCAGTAACTCATTAGCGTTACACTGTGTAATGTGTGTAATGTTTGTTCATATATATATATAAGGATGATATCTATCTATCTATCTATCTATCTATCTATCTATCTATAGATAGATATCATCCTTTTCAAACTTTGCTTCTGAACTAGGACAAAGAAGTCTATAAATTTAACTGTGTTGGATTATACATTTGCATTTGGTTCAGTTCCAACTGGGGACACAAATCCCTTTTGGAGTTACATCAGAAAGAGTATCTGGTGTAAAGGGTGCCTGCTGGGCTGACCCCTTGTGACAAGCGAGTTGCTGGGAGAGAGAAAGAGAAAAGATCACCTCTTATTTTAAACAGACTATAACAACTTTCTAGCTTTTCTTCAGGCCCTGTCAGGGTTTTCATCTCATTTTGTCTCGTTAACCTGATTCCATTCCAACAAGCTCTGACACATCAATGTGGGAACTTCTAAGCCCCTATCTCTAGTTTATATTTTTATGCAAGTGCTCCGTGAAACAAATGCTGACTGAAATGTCAAACACCCTCACCTCTGGCAGAACTGCTCCAGGAAACATGTTCCTCTGATTCCAGTATGATAAGCAGATGGTGAGAATATTCCCATGGGTAATAGGCTACCTTTGTATTCCAATAAAGTGTCTGATCGCAGGCTGGTCAGATGGCACAAAGCAATCCACATTCAGACAGATTTGGACCGTCTTAATTTTTTTCTGGGGTGGGGGGACATGGGTTGGTGGGGTTATTTGTGCCATGTGCTCTTCGTTGTTTGATCTTCAAGGCTAATCTATAGTGAAGTGAGAAAACCCTGCTGTCACATTGGTGAAGCACAACACCCACCATCCCCCAACAGACGCAGACAAAAGATGGAGGTAAATAAAGGAAAAATACAGTGAGAAAGTTTAAGAGGCTGTGATCATATAGTTCCCCCTTTGGATGTTTATAGCTTCAGGCTCTGCGTAATGAGGCAACAGCACCCAGATTCAAAGCAAGAGAGGGAATGATATAAGAAAGAGAGTGAAGTGTAAACCTGCAGACCAATGGAAGAAAAACAAGAAAAATCACATGCACATGATGTATAAAGTGAAAAAGGAAGAAGACTAGAAGTAGTTGTTATCATGTCCTAAAGCCTGTCACACACCAACACACACTAGAGTCAGCTTCAACCCATGTCACGGCTTGACATCAGTGAATCTTGCCTCAGGAAATCCTGAAGGCGTGAGTGTTGATTTATGTGTGTGTTTATGGTCCCATGAGATTGGAGGCTGATGTTGTCGAAGTGTAATGTTACAGTGAGCCTACAGTTGCAAAATGTTAGAAGTAGACGGCAGACTTTAGATGTCAGCTGAAGTTAACTGGAATGTCACTGGAAGCGTCTGATGAACTGACGGACAGAAAACGTGACCTCCTCCCCTCCTGTGAATAGTAAATACATAGTGAAATGTAAATAGTGTTTTCACCTTTAAGGTTCAGTGGGACTGGCACCACACTGATATACAAGAAAATTAAGGGTTTTAACGTGTTTCTAATGTTGTAAGAGATTACTTTTAAGACATGGTATTTGCCTAACCAAGTAGTTTTGGTGGTTAAACAGACAGAACTAAAATCTCCTGGACAAGATTTCAATGTGTTTGTGTGTGTCATTCCCCATTAGTGCAGATGGTTTTAGGCTTTTATAGTGGAAAGATTATTTTAGCAACACTTGAGATTGTTAAGATAGTTAAGATAGATAATAAGAACACACAACAAATATTACAAATATGTGTCATACACCAAAATAGTAGTGGACTCTAGAGTAGTGCAGACAAATTAAAAGTTTGAGAGATTTATTAAATAATGACAAAGAAATACTGGAGGAGATGTCAGCTACGAGACTTCCTGGGGACCGTTTGGTTTATGAGGACTGGAACCACTGAGAGAGAGGAAGAGGCAGGTTGGCTCAGGTTAACCTACAGACAAGACTTCCACAGCATTGTCCCAGAGGGTTTTACTTAATTCAATTCTATTTTATTTGTACAGCGCCAAATCACAACAACAGTCGCCTCAAGGCGCTTTATATTGTAAGGTAGACCCTACAATAATACATACAGAGAAAAACCCAACAATCATATGACCCCCTATGAGCAAGCACTTTGGCGACAGTGGGAAGGAAAAACTCCCTTTTAACAGCAAGAAACCTCCGCAGAACCAGGCTCAGGGAGGGGCGGGGCCATCTGCTGCGACCGGTTGGGGAGAGAGAAGGAAGACAGGATAAAAGACATGCTGTGGAAGAGAGACAGAGATCTCTCTTGTAAATGAGATTTTTAATCTCAATGAGATTTTTACCTGGATAAATAAAGGATTAATAATAATAATAAAAAAATAATAACAGGTATGGCTGATCTGGGGAGGATACTTGGAAGGGAAGCACTGATCTGTTTTGTGCCAGGGCAGACAGGTGAGTAGATGCGGTAATTCTCTGACGTAGGATTCCAAAGAGAATGGACCAACTAGATGAGAACAGGTAAGTTGGGCCACACAAGGAACACTGGGAGACAAGGAAATTGAGACTTTAGTTTGAAGGTTTGTGAAAAAACAAGAAAGTCACAGAGGAGCCTGATGACCACTCTAAGGAGGCAGACAATCAGATACTGGATGCTGGAGCTGGACCTTAAGTGCTGAAAATAAGACTGACAAACAACAGTGTGGCGGCTGAAAAACGGGACTCCATCCTCAGGCACATCATCACCTGCTTAACCCAACTTCCAACCTACTTGTTGAAAGTGGAATACCAAAACAGCAACTGGACCAGTGCAGGACCATGACTATATAATTGTTTAGCTGGAGGACCTTTTGGAGAAAATAAAAGATTTAGAGATTTGCTACCTGAAATGCATGTGTAATTTTTTATAACGACTACAATTCAGTAGCCTACTCTCTACTTAATTGTGGAATGGTAAATTCATGACCTTGCCTTAAAGGGGACATGAAACGCTACGCATATAAAGGCTAATTTACACCATTGAGCCCTACTCTCAAAAACTGAAATCGATGTAGCTCTGTAAAGTTTTAAGAACATGTTCAGCACCATCTTCTGTCAGTAAGAAATGTGATTGGTTGCAGTTAATAGACTTACACTAGTTTATGTTAGCTAACTAGTGACAGAATCGGTAACTCAGGGGAAAATAAGGACACTACAACTGAAAATCTGTTTAAGGAGATCACATTTGTGCTGCAGCAATGAGTTTTATGTTAAGAAACAGAGGACACACTGTCCACTTTCACTGCCTGTCTCTGTAACTCTCTGTCTCAGTGGCTGTTCGCTGTTTGGCTAGTTGCACTCAAACAAGAAAATCCAGCTATTTGTGATGCAGTATATCCTCGGCTTCTTAGCATAAAACTCAAATACAAAACTGTTGCCACCAGGGACACCACAGAAGTGATCCCTTGAGCTGATTTTTGGTTGTAGTTTCCTTATTATTATTATTATTATTATTATTATTATTATTATTATTATTATTATTATTATTATTATTATTATAATCCAACAATATTCCAGTTCTAATCTAACATATATCAAATTTGTTGTTGGCTGTTTCTCTTGCTCCCACTCTTTATGCTAACTGATGCTACTCTCTCCTGGCTCCCCCTCGGCATATAATGCATAGTTATAAAAGTGGTATCCGTTTTTTCATATTTTGTACAAGAATGCTAAATATAGTATTTCTCTGAATTTAAAAGTATGTAAATTGTAGTTTTTTTATGATGTATTTAACACTAGTAGATATGATTAGAGAGTAGATAAGTTAGATATGATTTCAGGTTCTATTGTGATAAAGTTACCATAGGATTATAGTTTCTGTTCATATATGTGCAATAGCATGATAATCTTAATATTGTATCTTTCAGTTTTTCTTATTAGAGGTAAAAACACCTTCCTATTATAGGACACAGTAATTAAATTTTGAACTGTCTTCAGGAGGTCAGTATCCAGCAGAGCGTAAAAGAAAGCTGCTGTTTGAGGTTTGTTAGTCCAAGCGTACATAAATGTACAATGTAGCTTGCCATCACCAGTGTGTGAATGTGTGTGTGAATGGGTGGATGACTGGATATGTAAAGCGCTATATAAATACAGGCCATTTACCATTTATATAAACCTAGAGGCCCCTGAACTTCCCTCCACCTCCCTGCCACTCACTCTTCTAAATCATGTACAAGTTGCACAATCGCAATTACCAGTGGTGTCATGTCATAAAAGAACCACAGCATAGAACAACTCAAGACTTAGTGAAGGTCTACAATCTTCAGGAGAGCACCAAATCATTTAAGTGATGGCTACTTTTGAAGACTATGCCATAGAAATTCAAGGATTTATTATACTTACCACTTAACTCTTGACTGGTACCAACTTGTATCAGTACATATTTCAATAATTCGTTGTGTTCCTGCTCTTTATTCATCCTCCACCTGCTTTAGTATTGTCAAGCATAGCAATATGCTCATTTGTCTTTAGGCAGGGAGTAGCTAATAGTAACAATTGCAGGCTAAAAGGTCAAGGCCTTGTGTTAACTGCCCTGTTAAAGGTCAGCAGAGTCACAAACAATTCATTCTGCAGAGAGGAATCCTGCAACAAAGGAAGCATATATGTGCAACAAGGTGATGCTGGGGATATGTCATAAAATAAATAAAAATTACTATAATTTCCAATCAAACTGGTAATTTCTGCTTCGATAGACACACATCATGTGTCATAAGCTTTTATTGTAATCTGATATTATGTGTAACACATTTTTTAAAGTTTACTTTAAAAAAATTAAAAAGTTTACTTTAAAGTTTATTTTAAAAAATGTTCTAAAAACACTGGGATTCTGTATAAAATGTCAATAAAACAAAATTTAAGGGTTAAAATCCACATTTTATTCATAATAAAGCAGGGAAAACATGTCACTGTTTTCTATGTTCTATGGTGAATAAAATATTTGCACATTTACAGATCATTGTATTCTGTTTCCACAGCATGCCAACCCTTTTGGAATTGAAGGCGTATCCATGTTATATTCTGTAATAACAAAGCAGAGGATTCTTGTACCCCTCTAAAAGTTAGTACACTTATATCGATGTCATCCCCAGCGGTGGTTTTTCATCTGTTGTAAGCACCAGTGCATTCACAGTGCCACACTGGTATTTCCCTTTGGGAGAATTTTTAATGCCAGCAGACAGACGTCATAGAAGTCCAGGTGAAGTCAGACCTAACAATGGCTGCCCTGAGGGTCTCTGTCAGCACGAGCTTTTCTTCCCACCTATCATGAGTCTAACCATAATTACAAACTGACAGAGCTATTTCTAAGAATCTGGCTAATACATTACTGGGATGTCACTGACATCATGCGCTAAAGTCACTGAGTGCTGGTGACTCAGGAACCATAGAAGTAGCACTTGTGGTTGTTACATGAACAAAAGTAGTGCTGCCACACAGACTGAACTACGTGTGTCACTTTAAAGCAAAGCATTCCAACTCCTGCATTCAAAAATGGAACGACAATTTCCGAATATTTGATGTCTTGCACCATTTACATACATATTTGCTATGTTTTGGTTTCCTTCTTCTACGACTTTGTTAGCACATGGAGGTGCGTGGTTTCCAGAGTCATTATGTGAGAGTGTAAACGAAAAGGAAAAAAACAGTGGACATACTTTGTGCTACAATACTTCATGCTAAAAACGAACCAAAAGCCTTTATAGGCTCATTTTTCAACGTCACCAACAGACATTTGATTTTAGCTGTAAATTATTGCAACAATAATTGTGTTCCAGCAGTGCTTACAACTTTTTTTTAAGTCTCCCTAGAAAAAAGTCTGGTATGCTCAAAAGATGTGTCCTTAATTTGTTTAAGTTTTGTCTATTTGTGTGTGTTTTGTCGTTGCACCGAGCTCTCGGGGCCTTCTTTGGATTTCTGGTGGACAGACATGCACAGGAGACTAGACTTGCTCAGTATGTGTTAGATGATTGATAACATTTTTTCCACATCCACCTACAAGGTGCTAAGTATTATCCAAGTGTTTGCGTTAAAGGATTTGTGGATTTCCACTACTTTTTTAAAGAGAAGTTGCCAATGTGAACAAGATTTTCACTCTCCACCACTGAGTTTTCCCTTGAGTTTCGTGGGCAGGGCGGATATCCACACATTATTATCTCCGTTTTTTTTGTTGTCTTTTTTCTGTCTTTTGCTTCTGCCCATGAGGCTGTGTAGCCTGCACAAGATAAACAGTTTGGTATCAGCAGGAAGAAGGAAAGAGGAAGGGCCTTATTATCTTCGTAGCCATTATATTGTTACTTTTTCCTCTTTCTCCACGGGTGGATCTCTGCATGTGCAGATACTTGAAAACTGCCTGTCTGTGCGTCCAAAAGACCAAAACCAGAGCCAGCTCCATTTTTATCTCCATGGCAGCAGACAATCACCTGATACAGTTGGCAGAACCGGGTCTGCAGGGACGAGACAGAAGCTTCTGACCTACATATGACAAGAAGTGTAAATTGCATTAGGTTAAAGGGTGTGCATATTGTAGCAGATCATAGAGTAGATAAATCAGTGTACAGCAGCAGGGAGGTCACTCTGGCTGTAGGCACTGCAATGCTGTGAAGAGGGCCACTAAAAGGGATACAGTCCATTCTCTTATTACCCCAGCATGCAGTCATAAATCTGGCTGCCGCTCTCTCGACTGCCAGAGAGATTTACTACAGCCAGGATGCTTTCCTCTGCCTCCTCCTCCTCTGTTTTCTCTATTCTTCCTTTATTTTCAAACCTCTGTCTCTTCCTTTTCCCCTCTTCCCTTCCCTGACACCTTTTTCCTCTCTCAATTTCCTCTTTTTCACC
>NW_024582607.1:161586-167632 GCF_018398535.1 Haplochromis burtoni
CCCACACACACACACACACACACACAGCCCAGTGTCACCAAGGGTCAAACACCCGCTGCATCACATTGTAACTTGGGGACACACACTGACACAGCAGTGAACACGTTTTAATTAAACCCCACAGTGATTTACAGTTCACACAACAGCTGTAAAGCTGAAGGCTGCAACTGATGCAGAGTTCAAAAGAATATATATGTTGTTTATTAAATAGATTTATTTAATGTTGTTTCTGGTGCATTCTCAGGTCAGATTCTAAATCCACTGAATGTAACTGACTCAGGGGAATTACGTGTTGAACAGCTCTCTCTATAGTGATGAAACAATGTATTATAGCTCACATTCAATACCTGCGTTCATGCAACCACCTTGAAATGTAAACACTTGTTGTAGAGATAAGATCCTTCTCTAAAAATGATCACGCAACTGCTTTTTAATGCTACTCTGTCGTGGATTATATATGAGACTTTGCATAAGAGTGACACAGCTTCCATGTCTGAAAGGTGGAGCCATAAGTGCCTTATTATTAAATAAAACACAATTTTCATTTTTTTAATTAATGGTCCTAAACAGAGAAGGTTAAGGCTGGCCCTGTGATTTCTTGTGGTTTCTCAGTCAGACCCCACACTCTCCTGTCAGGTCCACTTTCAAATGATCACAATGGTGTCTGCAGCTTTTGAGTTCACTAAGATGCTACACTAAGCAATAGGATATGCCACAGTGACTACATTGATTTCTTGATTTACGGTTGAGATTATTTAGTATTACAAAGTAGTTATTCAGTTGTGATTATTTATACAGTAGATGAATGGAAAATGGTTCAGCCAACATTTTGTTGTTCTGTCTGCTAAATGTTTTATGGTGCATGTTGTGCATCCATAGTAAAATTAAGCTTCCCTTCGATGACAAAAATGTTGAACATACCAAGGGACACTGCTTATATACACATGCCTGCTGAAAAGCAACATATTTGGATATTTATTTGTGTGTTATGTTTCACTTATCATATATTTTCTCCAATCTCCAAATCCGTTATAGATGTTTGGCGTCTAGGATGTGCATGTCTAAAGGACATCTTAGGAGGATACAAACTCTGGGGCACATTGCTGGCTGACCTAATTACACTATCTGTTCATGTGGAGACAACAGTGTGTTTACATTTTTGAGGATGTGGATAGCTTTCCGTTTTGCACGTGTTAGCAGCAACCATGATAAATTGGTCTGTGTTCCCAAGTTCTGGGACTGCAGAAACTGACAAGAAGTAGTATTCTGTGTAGTGCACAGTATTCTGGTGGCATGCACATTTAGTTTACATTGTTTTATCAATAACTTATGTAAGTTGCTGGGGTGGACCTGGTTTAAAGGTACAGCAAGTAATTTTTTTTTTTTTTTGGGGGGGGGGGGGAATGTTGTACTCATAAATATATATTGATTACTGTGTAATTACATCTTCCAACAAATTAATGGATTAATGAACATAGAATTAAACTATTAAATATACACAAGAAGAGGCACTGTTTTGTGGAAGCCACCCTGATGTCTATCTTGAATGGGTGTCCCTGTTCTGCCTAATCATGTTTCATATATCTTGCTAGAGGCTGGCCACATACAAAGTATGCCTTTAAATTACTTGATTACAAACAGCTATTTCAAATTGCATATGACCAATTATGATTTGGACGTAGATATTTTCATCATCTCTTTCTCACTATGTCTATCTACTCTGCTTCTTCATCTCTCTCCTCCCTCATTCCCTCCTCATCCTCTTCCTCACCTCAAATTTCATCTCCTGTACTGAAATCAGGGCTCTAGTACACAGAAACATTCATAAACACGCTTACTTATTCCCAATTTTGTCGCAATTGCTTCTTGTCAGTAGATTAGACCCTCCCATCTCCGGACTGCTGACAACAAGCTGGCTAAACAACAACAGCAACAGCTGTTTATAAGCTAAAATTATGCCAACTAATGTTAGGTTCTGGTATTCATGCAGAGAGGAAAACGGGGTGCAAGGAGTCAAGAGATGTACAAAACCAGCAGGGACAAGTTAATGGTGAACAGGAGAAAACAGACTATCTGGAGGAGTAGTTAGCAGTGAGGGCCAAAGTAAAGAGCCAACAACAATAGACTTTTTTTCCCACTCACATATGAAACGTGAGGAGGACAATGTGAGTCACAAACAACGTTTGAGTGTTTCAGCTGCATGCTGAGTGCAGACCCACACATCATCAGTTCATAAAGCTCAGTCAGCCGAACCACCTGATCCATCGCCTTTGGAGCTTGACGCCAGTCTCCAAGTTGGTCTCAGAGAATGTCATTTAGCACTTCATTGTGTTACTATGTCACAATGCCTCTTTTTCAGGTGTTCACTTGCATAAACATACATTTATAAGTGCTCTCTATAAGTCAATATCATCATCTATATATATTGCTAAAAGTGTGTTCAAGGTTCTGTATTATTCAATTTGCATTCTAATGTCCATTGGTGTATAGGATTGTTATTTATATTTAGGTACATGCAATTTATTATTAGTAGTAGTAGTACATGTGCCGGTGTACCGGCGTCCTGCAGGTTTTAAATATGGGTCAACACACCTGAATCAAATGATGAGTTCATTACCAAGGCTCTGGAGAACTTCAAGATATGTTGAGGAGGTAATTCAGCTATTGAAATCAGCTGTGTTGGATCAAGGACACATTTAAAACGTGCAGGGCACCCTTGCTTTACTGCTATGTCCTCCCCACAGAAGGAGAAACAAGTGAGAGTGAGTTCTACACACTCAGTTTGAGGATGGAATGAAGAGTTTAGGACGGAGCCAAAGTTTAGGCACTGCTCTCACAGCTCTGAGTTATCCACCCAAAGTGCTAATTATGCACTCGTTCTGATAACATCTCCCTCTGTCATTCCAAATAAACAAACTCTTGTAGAAGCTTTTTGTCAGCATTGCATTTACTGCAATTTTTCTTTCTTGAAGTAGAAAAAAGACCACATTTTTGAAAATGACACCTGTACCTGCACGTCGTTTGACAGCTCGGAAAAATGACAATTCTACTTTTGCTTAACCATTAAGAAAGACTTAGCAAAACATAATAGAACCCAAGTGGGTCTACAGTATTATGACCCACTGGGAAAACATTCAACTGTCATGCACGATACTCAGGTTTTTTTTTTGTTTTGTTTTGTTTTTTTACCACACTCCAACAGTGTCTGCGCCATACCTGAGATATAGGTGTATTGTTCCTTTAATGCCAAGAACAAAAAAGGAATAAGTAAGTAAGTAAATTTCAAAATTAAAAAAAAGAAAGGATCTTGGCACAAGCATCCTTTTTTCATTCAAATTTGCTTGTTTTAGTGTTTTGTTTTTGTTTTTTTTAACCAAACATGAAGGCATCATGTGGTTTTAGTTGCTTTAAAAGGAAACTTGAAATAAACAATATTTTAATATTTATCTGTGCATTTTGGATGCAGGCACTTAGTAGTGGTAAATGTATGGAAGGCTGCATGTGCCCATATAAACAGACCCTAATGTGTGCATCCACAGTTGAATTTAAAAGGAAGTCAATGAGCCGGTGTAATCATTGGTGCAATAAAGCCCCAGGAGCTGTGTGTTGCTGTTAAAGGCTGAACCTAAATTAAATGAGGTTTGAAAAAGAAAAGAAAACAGCCTTGAAATGAACCTTAAACCGTCAGACTCTTTGCGTGTGTTTTATTACCACACCAGACCCTTTAAATGTCCAACACTAACACTGTGCGCACTAGTACACACTCTGTTTGGGGTAATACTATATGACATTCCACTAAATGCCCCCCAGACAATCCTCCTTTCTGCAGCTTTTCGGCATTTTTATTGGTCGTGAACGAGACGAGACATCAGGGTCACCGTGGTAACCACACACTCAGCTGGATGCAGGAGCTCATCTGGCTGCATACGGACAGCAATGTCGTGCCCAGGAGGAAACTGCCCCAGATCTCAGTCGACATTTGTCAGCCTTCAGTGTCTGCGCGTCTAAGTTAGTGTACAGTGGATGTGTTTGTGGTAGGGGGAGGGGCAGGTGACTATGGTCTAGTTTATTCATGTTCATTCATGACATGAATAAAATGATAGAACGCATTAAGATTTGGGCTTTTATCATTTTTTATGATACATCATAGTTTGCTTCTGCGTGAACACGTTCATGTTCTGACAGTTTCTTTGTCAGTTTTATCTCAAGCTCTATATACTAAATTACACGTGGAATGATGATGAAGGATAACTTACTCGTTTTCTGCCCAAATGAGGTTTTCTAGCATGCAACACAGATGCTATGAAGTGTCCTCTTTTTCATCAGAATTAAAGATTCTCTCTTTTTTTCTTGTGTCGTTTCATCTTCTCAGATTTTTTTTGGAGGGGGATGGGGGGGGGGGTGGATTTCTGTTTCAGTCATCATGCTTTGAACAGACCTAGTTCCTCTCAGTCTACGCATGTGCTTATGCAAGCCACCGACACTGCATTGTTACACAGCGAGAGAAAAAATGGCAAAAAACAAAGCACAGAGTTGGAAAGAGATAGAATGATGAACAGGATTATGTACAGATGCATGGTTAGTTACAAATGATTGTCCTTGATGAATATTTGGTGAGCCAAATGATGAAATCAATTAACACCTTAGCAGCTATGCTTTCAAGTTTATATAAAAAACAAACCCAAACAGAAATAGTGACTCTCTGTGACTTCATTTACACATAAAGGTCAGTTTACATATCATTTAAGTATCATGTGAATACAAAGGAGAGTCCTCTCTGATGCTCCTGCAGTAGCTCTGTAAAGTCTGTGATAATCAGCGCTGGGAGTAAATGAGCACACTGTTACATGTTACACCATGTCCCTGTTGCTTTTGCTGCACCAAAAAAAGAAAATCCCTTTTTCATTTGGAATTTTTGCATCCAACTGTGTTCTAGTTGAATTTGAATATGATATGTTTTGCATATCAGGACATAAAACCTTAGAAGGTCTTAAAATAAGGTAAATCAGATGATTCCACAGAATCATCTATTTTTTCCAAGTGTAGAGGTGGGGGTGGATGGAGAGACAGTCTTTGAATACACAGAGTGTGAATTTGCACCTCTTACTGACTTTTATGTGGTGTCTAGAGCTCAGCGAAGGACAAAACATCGTCTCTCTGAAATAAGGATAAAAAAAATGAAGAGTGGTGGCAGTAATAAAAACCTCCAGTCGTTATCTTGGTGAGCACATGTTCTGTAAACAAAGCCTTGAGCTCTTTCAAACAGCTCAAATTACAAACGGTGAGCTTTAAGCAATATTTTATTTTGGCTCACACTTGCAAACCTGTAAAGTAAAAACTATTTCATGGTAATATCTAAGGAGCAAAGCAAACACAGCATTCAATATATTAGAACACAGCATTACAGGACCTTCATCAGGTTGCCAAAGGACCCTGAATAAAGGTGTGTTATGTCACAGATGTGAATTAGACATTAGTTAGAGGGTTGACCTCCCATTACTGGTCACATGTCATCACGCTTTGATTTCAGGCACACACAGGTGTGCCCTTTCAGGAAAATCAGCTTCAGGGCAGAGCTTCACTTTAAACAGCCCCTCGTAAAGAAATGTTTTGTGTGTGAGGCGCAAACCAGTCAGAAAAGGCTGAGTTAAAGGGCGAGTGGCTAGTTTCAGACAGACATGAATCAAGGGCCTGCACCAAGACCCAGTGTAAGAAAAATAAAGATGATTTTGGACCAATTAATGATAAACATTTGATTGACATTTTAGATAGTTGTGAATCAGCTTCTTATCTTAAAGTCTTCACAGTATCATATCACCCAAAAAGAGCACTTTACTCTCAGATTGCTGGATTACTTGTGGTTCCTAGAGTTTCTAAAAGTCGTAGTCCTAGGTCTCTGAGCTTTTATTCTGAGTTTTGTTTTTGGACTTCTGACTTTTGGACTTCTGAGGAAGCATATCTGTAACCGGAAGGTTGCCGGTTCGATTCCCGGCCTCTCTGTCCTGGTCGTTGTGTCCTTGGGCAAGACACTTTACCCTACCGCCTA
>NW_024582607.1:167780-171490 GCF_018398535.1 Haplochromis burtoni
ATTATTATTATTATTATTATTATTATTATTATTATTATTATTATTATTATTATTATTATTATTATTATTATTATTATTATTATTATTCTTTTAGATTTAAGACATATTTATCTTTTAGCTCTGTATTTGCCTTGAGTTAATTAGTTCCTAGAGCTTCATAGTTTTGTTATTTATATTTCTAGTTTTTGGTTTATTGCATTAGTTACCTTTTTATGTACAGTCAGTCCCAGTCTCGTCTCTCTGACCTGTCTCCAGCGTCTCCTGTGGTAATCAGTCTTGTCTCTGTGTTTGTTTTGTCTCTCCGTGTCCTGTCTCTGTGGTTGTCTGGTTTCCCTGTCTTGTCTAGTTAATATGTCTTAAGACCTTTTCCCTGTGTTTTTCACTTCCTGTTCTTTTTATTATCTCTCAGTGTTTGATCCTTTGGTCCCCCCAGTCAGTCATGTCTCCTTGTCTATTTATCTCCAGTGACTGTTTCAGGTTCATATGTCTTAGTCTGGGTCTCAGTCCTACTGACTTCCTGTTTTATTCTGACAGTCCCTCATCCTGTGTGCATAACCTTCAGTTTTTGTTTCCCTGTCTCGTCAGATTCTGTTCAGCTGTGTTCCCAGGTGTGTTCACTCTACCATAATCTCCTCCTGTGTATATATTGTCATGGTGTATGTAATTTGTGTCAGTCTTTTTTGCCTCTGGTTTGTTCCAGCCTGGGTGTGTTCTTGTCTTTGCTGTTTTGCCAGCACAAATAAACACTGTGATTTAATATTTATTTCTGTCTATCATGAGTCCTGCATTCTAGGTCCACCTGCTGCTGCCACACACCCCACTTCATGACACTAAAAGTAGAATGGGAGGCAGAGGCTTCAGTTTTCAGACCACTGTTCTGTGGAAAGAGCTCTGAGTTTGGATTCAGGAGACAGACACTTTTTCTACTTTTAAGATTAGATGTAAAACTTTCCTTTTTGATAAAGCACATAGTTAGGGCTGGATTAGGTGACCTCGAACCCTCCTTTAGTTATGGTGGAATAGACCAAGGCTGTTGGGTGCTTACAGTGATGCACTCAGTGTTTCTCTTCACTAAGTTCTTTTCACTCAGTATATCTTTGTACACCACCCCAGATTTCATCATTAGTTATTATTAATCTCTGGCTCTCTCCCACAATGTAGCTTTGTCCTGCCTCCCTGCTCCCATTCCTAACCGGTCATAGCAGATGACTGCTCCTACCTGAGCCTGGCTCTGCTGGAGGTAGGAAGGATGTTTTCCTTCCTACTGTCACCAAGTGCTTGCTCACAGGGGGGCATCTAATTGCCTTGGTTTATTCCCTATTCATTTAGCACCATAGAGTGACTGTTGTGATTTGGAAGTATAAAACTGAGTTTAATTCAGTTGAATACTACCATCTCATAGCAAGAAGGCTCTGAGTTGTTGAAGGTTTTGTAGAATGGAAGAGGATAGCTATTTTATTGTCATTCAGAACATACACCAGCTGGTGCACATTACAATGAATTTTTGCATTTACTTGCCATTGGATTAATACAACATAAATAAATCTCCAATATCAAATATATATGTGTAAGAATATAAGAAAAATGTGTCTATATACAAACATAGAGGGAAAAGAAAAAAATTGTCCTTTCACTTATACTAATAAGTGCAATTTAAATTTATCTTCCAGTCTTCATTACCTTAGGTGCTTTGCTGTAGAATCATCTGCCGTGTAGTTTATAGTGCATTTCGTTGTTCCAATAAAGTTGTGCTTTGAATTTTGTATATTTTCACTGTGTGTCAAAACTGGTGGTTCAGCCCTCTAAAAAGTCTCAGCTGAGCCTTTTGTTCTATTCTCATTCAAATTAAGGGCTTTGTACATGGCAGTGTTATTCAAATGCTTACATGTTTGCCAGGTCAAAAATAGCAGTGAGACACCGCGTTATTTGAGCTATTCACTTCTCACCCTCATTCAAATCAGTTTTAAGCAGGGAGAAGCAGGCTGAGAAAAGCCGGCCAAAGTTGTGCTGCAGACACTTGGTGTCAGTTACAGAGTCGGCCAGCACAGAGAAAGCGATACCCGGCCTGTGTGTGAAGATAACAAGGAGACAGAGGCACGGCACCAATCGCACATGAAAAGGATTTTGGAGGTTGAGTCGAGGTTCTTTCTCCCCGGAGTCCCCTCCACCCTCTGCCGCGCACACATGTATACACACACCAGGCATCACACACTTCTTCCCTGTCTTTCACTCTCTTTCATACATACACATGTAGCTCCTGGCTGCCTCTTCCTCCTCCTCTCTGATTCTCATGAAGACAAAACAAGTCCTTGGATCCTGCGACACAATTGCTGCCGTGCTATCTTTGTACATTTCCCTGCTGTCTCCTACTTTTTTCTTTTTCTCCCAAGCTGCCTATCATCCCTCTCCCGTTCTCCCCTCCCATTTATATGCTCTTTCTCAGCTTTTTATCTTTTTCGATTTCATTAAACAAGTGCATGACAGTTCCCATCTTGTTTCAGTGTCATTCTCAATAAGTTAAGAATCGATATAAATATAGTCTTTTCTATGTGACAACTTCTTCTACCGAGTTTGATCCCCACTTCCTCTTTTCCCTCGCCCCTGTTTCTCCTGGTGGGGTTTCCTCCAGGTCTTCCAGAGATCTGCATTATCAGACAGGAAGTAGTTGTGAGTGGCTTCCTGTCCTACATACCCAAGCCAGCATAATGGTGCCAAAGCAAAAAGGAAAAGTCAGACTGTTTATGAAATATGCAGTGGATACAGCCAAGAGCTTGTTTGAGCATAACATCAATTTTTAATTGAGGGCCTCAAGAGGCATTCTTTACTATATTTTGCTGTGCCTTATTTGGGTCTTAATGGTTTTATGTGTGTATTTATACTAGTATAATTACCCCGTGTTTTCTTAACTGCACAGAACATGGTTTGAGGGATACTAAATTAAATATTTCTGCATTCACCTCCAAATTTACTGAGAGTTAGTGTCATTTTAATGAAGGTGGGTAACAGTATTGTGTAAAACATGCAGATAAAACAGTGGTCCATTCATTCCTACAGCTGTGGGCTTTTGCAGGCGTTGACCTTTTTAGGCTCAAAGAGCCTCTACAGAGGTCTTGTAAGGGGAACCAAGAACACTCACATCCAAGATTTTGGATATTTTCCAACAGTCCTTTTTTGATAAGTTCAGTTTTTTGTTTTGTTTTTTATAAAGAATGTTTGTAACTGACCAAAGTGATCCAGATGTTTCTGTGTGATAGTTATAATAGGAGCTGTTTGAACTCTCCACATGGTAAGGAAAGGAGCTTCAATCCTTCTTTTATTACCTTCTTTACCAGACCATACTTTGTAAAACGAGAAGAGAAAATGCGTACTATAATTCATTACAATGATAAACAGAACTGACAAAGTGCCACATTTAATGTAAATGTTGATTATGTATTGATCATGTTGATTAAGGCATTTTCCATTTTATGTCATAACCTGTTAAAATATTTTGAATTTTCAACAACAGGCTGTTAAACTCTGAACATGACTTCTTGCAAAAGAACATAGATTTATACAAGCTTCCTAAATCTAGATTATGAGTTATATTAGTAATTTGTTTTGCATTAGTAATGAATGCTGATTTATTGCAGTCTTTAGGATTAATTTAATTTTATTAATTTCTTTTTAAATTTTTATTGGGGCGATCGTGGCTCAAGAGTTGGGAGTTC
>NW_024582607.1:171604-269395 GCF_018398535.1 Haplochromis burtoni
CCTCTGTCAGTGCGCCCCATGGTGGCGGTGGCTACAATGTAGCTTGCCATCACCAGTGTGTGAATGTGTGTGTGACTGGGTGGAAGACTGGTTGTGTAAAGCGCTATACAAATACAGGCCATTTACCATTTATACATGAATTACACTGGTGCTAAAGAGAACCACAGAATCCATAAATGGTAAGATGACAGCTTTACAAAGGGCTTAAAAAAGTGCAACAAACTTGCTTTCTAGGCTGAATGAAGATCTTCTAATTTCTGATTTGACTTTCTTTTTCAGTAGAGCCACTATATTTCATGTCAAATGGGATGAGGATGTAATACTATAAACAAGATAATAGAGTAGAGTTCAGATCGCTGCTCTGTGCTGTGTTGGCACAAGGAATTGAAGAAGAGAACTCTGGAGGAATTATATTCTTAAACTTGTTTGCAGCATTTTCAGAAAAAAACATCTACTGTAATGAAATGTATCTTCCACTCTTATCTCTATGCTAATTAAAATACTCTTACTGTGTCATGTGGATAAATGTGCACATTCTTTTGCCAGAAAATTGCAACCAAAGCCATCCAACCAAAGGACCACTTAAGCACTCATTCTGATAACATCTCTCCCTATTATGCCAAATAAACAAACATTGTTAGAAGGAACTATCACAGCAGGCAAAAAACATTGCATTAGATTGAGCACAACTTGCAGCTGACTGCAAGCAGCAAATCTTAGTAAATCACATTTGAGTGATTCATTTTAATGTTCCCCTCCTGAAAGGGAAACTCCTACAAATACGTATCCCATAACGTCAGCCACAAAATACCTTACTTTCAGTCACAAACCTGACATGAAAAATTGGTCTGACATGGAAAATATCAGACTAAAAAGAACTAAACAGAAGCTGGTATTTTTGTATTGTATTATTCACCAGAATGTGTTGTGTAAGTCAGTGCTAAACATTAACCATATGATTGATGTTCTAACTGAAATAGTTAAGAGCACTGAGTCACAGACAGTTTGTTGCACTTCTGATTCATTCCTGACAGAGCAGTTCCAGTTGTGTCACTGCTGGAATTTTATTTTTCTCTCAAGAGAAAACCCCTCCATAGACATGCTCAGAAGATGTCTTTGGCTCTACCTTCATATGTGAACAAATAATCTCCAGATGTAAATCCTCTCCGTGACCTCCTTCACATTTCCACCTCAGACACTGCATCTGATTTTAATTTTCATTTCATTTGTTGAAGCATAAAAAAAACAGGCTGGATTTCTCTCACTAAACAAGAAAAAGAACTAAAACAAGGCAGATGACATAATTAGGCTACAAGCAAAATAACAATCTCACCATCTGTGAGTCGAACCTCAGATCCAGGAGGAACAATACATTTTTCATCCTGGTCACAGAAAATTGGAGCAGCTTTGGATGCCTTGAGGATATTTGAAGGTGTGTGAGAGTTTGCCCAACCAACTTACACATGTTTTGTGAACTTGGACAACATCAGTATGAGGTTTCTGGTCTGTTGCTATTCGGTCTGGCTGTTTGGCTTCATCAGGTGGTGGCCTCCAGCTCTCACTGGATCTATATCTCTTATATCTCTGGGCTGGGCTGGCAACACCTTGGTTTTACTCAGGATGAACCACTGGAAGAACCAGGCTCAGGGAAGGACAGTCATTATTCATGACTGGTGGGGGGTTGGGACAGGGAGACAGGACAAAAGGTACACTGTGGAAGAGAGCCAGAAGTCAATAATAACTAATGATTAAATGCTGAGAGGTGTGTATACACAGAGAGTGAGAAGAGGTGAGTAAAGCAAAAACACTCAGTGCATCGTGGGAATCCCCCAGCAGCCTAGACCTATTACAGCACAACTAAGGGAGGATTCAAGATCACCTGATCCAGCACTAACTATAAACTTTATCCAAAAAGTAGCGTTTCTGTCTCCTGAACCCAAACTGAAAGCTGGTTTAGAAGAGGGGGGGCTGAAAGCTGAAGACTCATTTCTCCCAATGAAATGAAACTAATATGGGAGAAATATGCTCTCGTCTGCATTTCCTCTTCTTCATACTGTAATAGTTGTATTTTTGTGTAGTTGTTAGGCTTGTTGTTACGAAAAGGTTAAGAGGAACTGCATTTTTCAGCTGTCTACACATGCTTACATTGTATATGTGCTCTATGCCCATAAATGTATACATTGTATATGTTTATCCTTTAAGTCCATCTCTCTGCATTTCATATGCCTTGGTTCAGTGAGTTTTGCGTTGAGATCTGAGTGCTACCACAATGCTGATCACATACAGCTCATTGCTGACACATATGGAGGACTGATGCCACAGTATACTGTTGATTCTTGGTATTTGATCATTTGGATAACCTCCATCATTCAGTTCTTGCAAAAGCAGATTTACACCTGCCCCACTGGCAAGCAGCTCAATACAACAAAAACATGAACAAGCCTATTTGGGCAGACAGAAAAACACAGTGCACTGATACCAAGACAGAATGACATATCTGTGTGTTAATCATTGTGTATGACAGTTAAAAATGGGAAGTAAAAGAGCAAACACAGGGAGAAAAACAGGGAGGAACATCTGTGTACAAAAACAGGAAGCTTTTAGGGTTTTCAGAAGTTGCACAAACGTTGCATCTGTTGTGTGTTTGCTGTCTGGCATCAGAGATGCTGAGTGATTTAGGTCCGACAACCTGAGGCACACTCCCTGTTAGCTGAAGGGGTTGTTTTTCTGTATAGGTGCATGTGTGAGTGTGCAGAGTAGAGCTCGCACGCTCTTGTTCTGCGTGCGCTCAGTTCTCGCACCCTTCAGCTGACGTCTAAGCGATTGCAACAGGTGACTCAGCCTCAGAGTCTTATTGTGTGTGCTTTGCGTGTTGTGTGTGTGTGGTGTGTGTGTGTGTGTGTGTGTGTGGTGTGTGTGTTTGTGTGTGTGTGTGTGTTGTCCTTGTGTGTGTTTTTGAGAGGGTGGGGGGTGGGAGGAGGGTGGAACTGGAGAGGATTTAAAGTAGTTGACAGCACAGTTAGGATGAAAAGATGAAAAGCGAAAGCTTAGAGTAACATCTATAACAAAAGCAATTCATCATCTGTATTACACTTTGAGCTTTTCTGGAGCCACTTTGGCCTATTTTTATAGGTCACAATGTAGACTCGCAGACCACAACACCACCTTGAAGACAGGACATCTGACGTCTCTATCATTCCAGTTCTGTGATTAAAAGTGACTTGCCCATTCTTATCCCGAGCATGTTAATTAATGTTAACTGCTGGTGTGGCCTTGATGCACTTGGTTACATTATCAGTGAGACAGGGCTGTCACTCCCAACTCGTCTTCTTTAAACAAGGTTAATGTTACTGCTGCAACCCCTGAACCTCAATGATCTAACCCAGCCGTCCTGAGCCTTTTTTGCCAGACAATATTTTAAACATTCAGTACAGTCATTGCCCCTGACCATTTTCAAAGAAATATTTTCTTCTTCTTTTTTATTAAGACACTTACCACTGACCTATGAATCATTCAAGCACAAAAAGGGACCTAACTCAAAGGATGAACCAGTGTTGTGTCTACATATAACAGACAACTTAGCAAAGAACCAATTTCACATTTTTTGGCCCATTTCAACCCCGTGTGCAGTGCATCCTTATCAAAATTGAGGAACTGCACAGGTAGAGGACAAAATAAGTGTCAAGCATAAAAAAGGTTTATAGCAGATGAACAAGTTCTTAAGAAATAGGGAAAAAATCCAGCAAAGACAAACACACCACTGATGCAGTAAAGTATATCTGGGTAGAAAAAACATACACTGGAGGATTATCAGTCATGGGTTGACCTTCCCAGACCTGAGACCTCAACATTTTGAAAGTAGTGTGGGACTGGAACAAATGCAGCCAATATCCAAAGTAGAGCTTTTGAATGTCCTTTATGAAACCCGAATTCCTGAACACTACTTGAATAAGTTACAAGCACGCTTGCCCAAGAGAGCTCAGGCTTTGTTGAAAAGTAAAGGTCGTCATACCAAATATGGACTATCAAGCTTGTTAGAAGTGTACTGATACTATTTCCACATTTCCATGTTTCAATAAACCTATATCACACACTCCTAACAAAATGTAAAGAAATGAGTCAAAGCTCAAGACTTTTGCACGGTATTGTACTCTTTTAGTGTCTCAACTAAACCAAGGAGTTTTCAGTGACTAAACGTAGCAGTATAAGTGAAAGACTAAGGCAAACATGAAACAAATCTGCACAGGAAATCATCACTTTGCCAAACAAAAAAGTCTCCTGGATCATAAAGCTGCAACTTATACCACCCTCACCCCTCCATCTACCTTATATAGATTACATAAACCTCAGAAATGAGACCGTTATCTCTCAGTGGCTGATATTACTGAAGCTGGTGTGTTAGAGGATTGACACCAAACACCACTTTGTGCACAGTGGGGAAAACATTTTGCAAGGGATGCTGAGGCTGAACCAGACCTCTGACCTCAATACTGAAGTCAGTTTTCCTATGAAAAACCAGAGACAAGACCAACTTCAGAGACAACATCGAGGTAAAAAGACAAGGCAGAAAGCAGATGTTTGGCTCCAAAACAAACGGCTACTTGTCCTTCAAGGCATTATTGACGTGGAGGCAGCAGAAGGAACAAGGCCTTGCAGTGTGGAGAAGATGACAACATGGCCGTCATAACATCCATTAAGTGTTTAGCTCCCTTTGGCCTGGAGGTGACCATGAGAGAACCCTGTCTCAAACCCAGACACACACATATATACACAGAAAGCAGTCAGCCACACACACACACACACACACACACACACACACACACACACACACACACACACACACACACACACACACACACCGTCTCCAGTGAAATTCCACACTAGGCCTGTGTGCTGCCTCAGGTTACACTGTGGTGTATGAACAGCAGCCATTCAACTGATAAGGTGTCTTAGAAAAACAAGTCAGCGATAGAAATGTTCCTGCTGGAGTGTTTTAACAAGCAGAGAGAAGAAATGTTTTGTTTTTAATACATTCAGCTTTGAACTAATGCTTCAGGGGTGAAAAAACTTCCACGACTACACGTGTGGAGATTCAGGCCAAACCTTGTATTCATCATTGGCACACCGGCTCCTGTCAGCTGCTTTCACTTTAGTCCCCTTCCTTGGTTTGCTTCAGATTTTTGTGTATTTTTTGAATGGAACAAAAAAGCAAAAAAGGGCTCCTTCTGTTGAGGATTTTGCAAACATGGAAACACTGTGAGGTCATGAACTCATGTCAAAACTTAATGTTAACATTTTTGCTACTGCCATCTTGTTTTTTTGGTGATAGAAATAACGATATTTGGAAAAGAGGTTACTTAGTAATCAGCGAACACTAGCAAGCTGCATCCATAATCTGTATAGGTGCAATGCACACACAAATATACGTATCATTTAGTGATAGGCAACAGACTGATGGTACACTGGAACTTCACTAAACAAAACTGAAGGACAGACTTCTTAGATGGGCTGCATCACACAGCAAGTCATGTGCTTCAGAGGGCACCAACAGCACAAACACAGTCGAGACGTCCAGGTCAGTGACTCCAGCTAGCAGACTGTCAACACTGCTGTAGTGTCACGTCAAATTTAACAAAATCCAAACAGGTTCAGTCTTCATACAGTTGGTGTCAACTTGCTTTTGAATGCAGTAAAGTTGGGTACTTTAACAAGGGAGTCTACTTTTGGAGGCTGCCTCTAAAGAACATTAAAAGAAAAGCAGTTTTTGACACTTTCTATAGCTTCGTTCTCCGGACCTGGAGGTTCCTGCTCGTGTGGAATACGCCCGCTTGTCCCTGCTTGTCATCTCTTTGCAAATTGGTAGCTGTCCACGAGTGCAATCAATGCTTCAGTCTTCCAATGACATTTCAGGCATTTTCATCTCTTACTGTTCGTAATACCTGGCCATGTGGTGAAAGATCGAGGTAACGCATAGAGTAGCTACCCTTCAGCATTCACATGGAGTTACACTTGTGTGAGTGAGCATATAGGGACCAAATGAATATTAGCCATCTCTGAGGCTGTTGCATCTTAAACAAAATGTCATCTCCTTCTAACTGAGATGTCAATTTTTTTTTTAATTTTTAAGTGCCATTTCAACTGTTTTTATTTTTACCACTGCTTTTTAACATTTCCAGTAATCAGCTTTCAGTGGTTACATGTCAGCCAGTGTTTCAGCCACATTCATCTTAATCTTTAACTGACAGTTGCCTGTATTGCTTTATTCTCACAATCTAACCTCTTTTAGCCATTCTGTGTCAGTTGAAACTTGGGTTTCAGCTTACTTAGGTAATATTGCTACCTGATCCTTGTATGCATTTTCCTACCTCTGCTAAATTATTTCCCACTATGAAGTTTATCCCTGCATCTTACGAAAGTCTATAGTAGAATCAATTCTGCAAAGACAAGTGGGCCAAAATTCCTCCACAGCGATGTCAGAGACTTATTATCAGTTATGCGGACACTTGATTGCAGTTCTGGCTGCCAAGCGTGGTGCAACCAGTTATTAGGTTTAGGAGATAATTCCTTTTTCACACCAGCCCAGGTACGTTTGGATCGCCTTTTTCCCTAATAAATGAAATCATAATTTAAAAACTAACTTTTGTATTTACTCAATCTATGTTTGTCTAATATTAAAATTAGTTTGATGATCTGAAACATTTAAGTGGGAAAGAATATGCAAAAAAAGAAAAAAGAGCAAAAAGAAAGAAAGAAAGAAAGCAGGAACATTGCATATACGGTACCTTTTGTTGAAAGCACTGTGTAGGCCCATGTTACATGATCCATTAGGGCTGCTTGCCAACCCACAGTCTGTATAAAGGTGGAATTTTACATTACCAAAGAAAATCATTAGCTGAAATTCTAATTGACAAATCACAGATCTAAAATTAATAGTTAATAGATTACCACGGTAAATCCTACCACAATACTGTCTGTGAAGGTTCTCAGTCATGTGATTAGGTAGAGGATCATCAGGGGGTCCTTTGTCCCTCTTTGGGGGGAAACTCCCCCTGGGTTTAAATCTGGGACTCTCCACCATTTGACCTTAGAACTGAAGAAGCTTCTCGGATGAGAGGTGAAACGTCTTCAAGCAACTCAAAGAAGTCCAGATACTTTTCTTTCCAAGCTCCTTTGACTACCACAATACTGCAAACTGCCCAGTTTATCCTGCACTCACTGTCCAATAAAACCTTGAACAACATGGTATTATCATCTTTGGTTTTTAAAATAATTTCAGAATATGAAATATACAGATACAATATCTGATTTAGTAGTGTTTGGTTGTGTTTTGGCCAAGAGAACATTTTTAAAAACTAACAGTTGTTTTGGGCTTATAGTTCTTCTCTCATGAGCTTTACTTATTTCATTGTTTCAAATAGTCAAAAAATGTTACACACAGTGAGATGTTAACCTAATCCCTCTGTTTACCATAAACTCTTCACTAGCAGCCTGCTGGATGTTAGGCTGTGTTTACAATACCAGTGAAAAAGGAAATGGCTACGAGTAATTGTTAAATGGAAAACAACAACCAAACAAACTCAAACGCACTATCTTTGGCTGCTGGACAGACATCATATGCTATGTCACACGCTAAGTATTATAGCTGAGCTGGCCTAAACAGTGAAGTGTGAAGTCATCATATGCTTCCATGTTTTCAAACACAACCAAACCCATTAAGAAACACTGCAACAGTGACTCAGCAACAATGTAATGCGTCATGACAGGCTGATTTGTAACTTTGACACTGGCGGTGTGAACACAGCACAAGAGTCCCACTCTGTCTGTCTCACAGAGACTGTCTCTCAGCCCCTTGCTTCCTGCTTCCTGCTTTCTTACTTGACCAAGTAGCAAAGCAGACAATGACATGGTGTAACTATAGAGCATGGTTACATTTCGTTCATTCCAATCTGAGTATTACTAAATTCTTCACAAGAACACACTCTCGTTTCTTTAGCAGAGACTTGAATGTATGCTCATAAAGAGTGCCAGGGCTTATCTCTAAAATCAATCGGGCCTTTACATGCTTAGTACGTTGGCATGTGTCATATTTTTAGGTGAGTTTTTACCAGTTCAGTCAGGAAGCAGAGTATGTGAAGAAGCAGTGATGTAAAATAGTATTTACAGAAACTGAGACGTCATACGTCTCATGCTCGCTCACAGAGAAGTGGGAATGTGGGAAAGGTACCACTGATGACTCACAGGACATTCCACAATATACCTGTGTGGAAATGCTGCTATGAATCAATGGACAGTGTTTGGGGTTTACATTAAGCCATGTGTACCATGTGGTGAAGGAGTTAACAGTTGAAAGCAGACTAAAGAGCAGACCTTCTGCGGAGACTGCTGCTTGATATATTTCAACTTTAAATTATATTTTTGTAAATCGGTTCCTGAATCGCAGATGTTCACAAGGTGTAATTCAAATCAGTGCAGCTCAAGTCATTTGAGTCAAAGCAGTCCAGTGGTGGAATATCATATACATTTATCAATGTTTTTATGTGGACATCAAACTGAGAAGTTTCTGAGCTGAGCTTGTGCCTGCTAGCAGTCTTGGTTCAATTTCCGAGCTCTAAGTGGCTTTGGTTTTGCTGCAGCAGGAAGCTATTATGTATAATATTACAGAAAACGTTTTACTCAGATTTAGACAAACTTAAAGACCAGTGTGCACAGTGCCACTGGTTCAGTTGTCGACTGGCTGACAGCTGGTGGATGTCTTCTATGACCCTATTTTTATTCTCCAGTTGCTGGTGTCCCTGTAATGAGAATAAAATGTGCTACATGAGTAGCCTAACATATAAGTCCTACATATAATGTGTGTTTTTCTCTGCCTTTTTCCACCCAATTTTGAACTCACCCAATGTAGTGCCAGCTGCTTGGTCTAGTATTCAAGTGCAGATTTATGGAACATGTTTGCGTAGCTCATGAGGTAGAGCAGGTCATTTACTAATCAGAAGGTTGGTCTGCATGCCAAAGTATTCTCAGACAAAATTCTAATGCCAAGTTTCTATCTGACGCATTCATCGGTGTGAGAATGTTAGTAAGTGCTTGGGTGAATGAGGCGAGTCGAGTGCTCAACTTGAGTAGAAACGAGCTACTTATAAACCAGACCATTTTCTGAGAACTGGCTTAGAAAAGGCACACCAAGTCCAGGAAGTTGTTATAGTGACTGCATTTTGAAGTTTAAAATTTATAAACTGGCATTTCTACATCGCTTTTTATAATAGCAGGTATCCCAGTGTACTCCTAAAACCAGCCCCAAATCCAGATAAATGGGAAGGGTTGTGTCAGAAAGGGCATCTAGTGTAACATTTCTGCCAAATCAGACAAGCAGATAATCATGAAAGAGATTTACTTATCAGATCAGACAGCTACTGTTCCCAAAGATTAAGGAAGAGGAGAGGGGGAAGGTATGTTAGGAGGCAGTGAGAGAGAAGGAACGGGAAGAGGGTGGAGGTGAGAGTAGAAACTTTAAATGTAGGGACTTTGACTGGTAGAGGAAGAAAGCTGGCTGATATGATGGAGAGAAGGAAGGTAGATATTTTGTTTGTGCAGGACACCAGAAGGAAGGGAAGCAAGGTCAGCAGCAGGTCAGTGGACTGAAGTTGTTCTACCATGGTGGAGATAAGGAAGAGAAATGGAGTTGGGGTAATCTTTAAGGAAGAGCATGTGAATAGTGTGAAGGTGAAGAGAGTATGAAACAGGATCATGAGTGTGAAGCTTGAAATCAAAGAGATGATGTTGAATGCTGTCAGTGCATGCCCCGTAGGTTGGATGTCAGTTGGAAGAGAAAGAGGAATTCTGAAGTAAGATGGATGAGCCGGTAGAGTATGTCCACAGGGGTGAGAGATGGTGATTGAAGCAGACTTTAACAGACATGTGCAGAAGATGAAGGGAACAAAGGTGATGAGCAGGTGTTGGGTAGGTAGGATTTTAAGGGGAGAAATGCAGAAGGACCATTAGCAGCGGACTTTGAGAAAAGGATGGAAATGATGTGCACATACTTTTTTTTTCAATCTAAAACAGGAAGTTAAGATGTTTTAATGTGCTGAAAATATTTTCAGGTAATAAGGCTGGTATGCAAAGATCACTCCTCCATCTCTTTTAGTCGACTACAGCACTAGAAGACAGTCCAACTATGAGAAATATAATTTTTTACTTTCTGATTAGACGAATAACCAAAACACAGCAAAAAGGACAGCATATGCTGCACTCACATCAGGTGAATAATTTGTATCATCACTTTCCCCTGTGACAGGTAGTGTAAAGGATTACAGTGGAGCGTCAGTCGGTGCCAGCCAGTGCAGGGTGGAGAACTGCTTCAGCGTTCCATGACTTTGTGCTACTGAATAAGAGGACACGGATTAGACGACTGCAGGTTGAGTACTTGTAAGAGGATTGGTCATGTGTCCTTTAGTCTGTGGGGGAAACAGATGAACAATAAACCAGCTGTAAGCCAGGAGTCAACAACAGTTTATCATAATCTGCCTTCATCTCTTCCTCGACCAACAAATTCATCTTCTTGCCCTCACATTACACTAAAAGAGTTTTGCAAAGAATATAATCATTGGTTTATCATAACATATGTTCTATCGCTCTTCGTTCTCTGTAACCTCCATGGTCTTCATCTCCTGTCTCCTAAATCTCCTTCTTTCTCCTATCCAATACTCCGTTTAACCCCTGTACCCCCCAACCCCCACAGTTCTCTGGTGTGCCCAGCAGACAATATGAAAGAGGTTTACTATAATCATTACTCTAATCACCCTTTCCCCTCTGAGTACCCCCATTTCTCTTCAGTATAATGAGGAAAATTGTAGGTCATCAGGCAGAAGCCTTTGTAAGCTGAACTGTTCAAGATAGGCATTGGCAAATAGAATCCCTGGAGTTTAATCCATAACATAAAAAGCACCACTATCGAGGTTTTAAACTAGAGAAATGGCAGTGTTTGCAGAGTGTAATAATAACATGACAACATCTTGAAGGGTAGAATTATTTGTTCTGCTTTTCATATTCTCATTAAAATGCAAAAATAAAAAAACAGAGAGAAAGAAAGAAATAAACACAGTGCTTTCTTCATTGTATTAAACTATGTCTCAAAAAAAAAAAAATACCAAAGACTGAGGGAATAAAAACAGACAAAATGCACAATAGACAGAGACATGTAATAGGGTACAGCTGAACTAAATTAGATACTATAAAAGGTGGGGGAAGTACAAAGGAGGCAAGTAAAACTAGAAAGCCACTGGAGAAACTAACTTTCAACATAAAGCAGGAAGTAAACTGAATGGGAGACCAAATATAAGCTGCCAAAAACAAAAACACCAAGGCAAAGACAGATGATGGGGTGGAAACACCTTCATGGACACAAAGAACAAGAAGGAAGAAAAAGGAAAAAGGAAAAGACTTATGAAAGAAACCGTGGACAACTAGAAAAACACACAGGGCTGAGATAGGTTTGATTAGGTAAAGAGGTTTGATCAAAAATAAACAGGTGCAAAATGACCACTAAGACACAAACCCCCCCCCTAAACAAAACAAATTCAGATGATCAAAATAACACCAAACGGCATCATTGTTCGTAGTGTGACTGAAAGCTAACTTAGAGAAACACAAAACAGCTGAACAGGGATTCAAAATGACCAAAAAGAGACACAAAACAGTCACAGAGACATAATCACACAGCATAAAGATTTCACTTGTTTGTGAACTCTGGTCTGAAAACCTCGAGATGTCCTGTCCCTTATCTTTGTTGTTTTAAAACTGAATGTGATGAGAGAGGGGTGGTTCTTACAGTGCAACTCCGCACTCATTGGTTAATGGCTCGTCCATCACAAGTCATTAGCCAGTGAACATAATATGGATAATCCTCCTTTCTGGCTCCAAAATGTATAAAATTAACCTTGTGTTTTATTTAGTACAACCCGAAATGAGTGACTGAGCCTGTACAGACATCAAGAAATTGTTTACTGAGGTCAGGAGCTGTTTGCCCATAGACTCCAGCAAGCATTTGAACAATGGATAACTGTTGGCTGGCAGTCTTTTCTCAAAGTCTAGTCATGGTTGAAAAATAGCTTCAGTGTTGTGACTTCAGTTCGAGTTACTTACAGTTAGGTCCATATATATTTAGATACTGACACGTTTTGTCTTTTTTACCTGTTTACTGAAACATATTGCAGTTATAGTTGTGTACTGGACGTGGACATAATGTGTACACTTTCATTTGCAGGTATCCACATTTAAATTGGATGAAGGGTTTAGGAGTTTCAGCTCCTCAGCATGTGCCACCCTCTTTTTAAAGGGATCAAAGGTAATTGGGCAATTGACTCAAAGGCTATTTCATGGGCAAGTGTGAGCAATTCCTTCGTTGTGTCATTATCAATTAAGCAGCTAACTTCAGGCTGTCATTGCCAGCAAAGGGTTTTTAACGAAGTGCTTGAAATGAACATTTTATTTTATTTTATTTTTAACTTGGCCAATTACTTTTGGGCCCCTGAAATGAAAGGAATGTGTTAAAAATGCTTTAGTTGCTCATGTTTATATCCAATCAATTTGTTCAACACTCTGAATTAAAGCTGAAAACCGGCACCTCCACTGCATCTGAGATGTTTCGTTTAAAATTCATTGGTACAGAAACAAAATGAGAAAAACACTGTCTCTGTCCAAATATTTATGGATCTAACTGTATTAAATGTCACCTCGTTGTTAGCCTTCCTACTAGGAGAATGCTTGTGTTTAAGAATTTCTCACTAAAACAAATAAATAAGAAGACATACCTCAGTTGTCTATGCTAATAGCCTGCCTTAGCTGCATAGGCTAATAAAGTTGCTAGAGTTAAGAGTCAACTAGCCGACTCGGTCCAGACTTCAACAATCCATTTCTTTAGTATTACACCTGCTTTGAAGCTTTATCAGAATCAGAATCAGAAAGGGTTTTATTGCCAAATGTTGAGCAGGTTTACAACATCAGGAAATTGCTGCGGTACTTAGTGCAAAACATACTGTCAGACAACACTTAAATAAACATAAAAATTAAAATTAAAAATGCTAAGTAGATAGATATATACATGAATGCAGGTGGTGATCAGTGCAAAAATGGAATGATGTAGTGAACACAGTGTAGGGTCATGTGTTTGTGATGCGAACAGTCACATGGTTATTGTTCATAAGTCCAACAGCAGAGGGGAAGAAACTGTTCTTATGGCGAGAGGTTCTGGTGCGAATGGAGCGGAGCCTCCTGCCTGAGGGGAGCAGGTCAAACAGACTGTGTCCAGGGTGAGAAGGGTCAGCTGTGAACCGAGCTGCACGCCCCAGAGTCCTGGAGGTGTACAGGTCCTGCAGAGTCCTTATGCTATGCTAAGCTGATCAGCTCCTGCCTGTAATGCCATGTTTAACAAACGGACATGCAAATGGGTTCAGTGTTTTAATGTCATTTTTGCCAGTAAAAATATGGATTTCCATTTTTAATATCAAAGAACTGCTTTGCAGACAAAAAAAAATGTAATAACGAGTAAAAATGATTCAAATTTCTATTCCAATTCCATATACTTGTAAGCGTTTGAAGTGACAGCTAGTAAATGAAAGTGGGTCTCATCTTGTCAACAAATCAAGCTTTTCTGTAATTCAAAGGAGATGTAGATGAGTGTGTGTTTTGCTGCTGTCCCCACAGACTGAAGCTCTGTGTTGATGTTGAAAGCTGCAGAGCTTCTGTCTGGACTTGGAATTTCATCTTGTAGCATCTTTCTTTCACTACTCAAAACTGCTACACCCTCACACAGGCATATACAGTACATTAAAGCCTTCCCCCATCTGACATGTTATGCATTAGCAGATATATTTCTTTTATGCTTATTCTCTGATATTGTTCAAACTTCTTTTCATTTTCACAACCTTCAATTTCTGGAAAAATGTTTGGGCAAAACCCTTTGACTGATAAAATCGCAGTCCTCCAAAGGCTTGACTTTCTATTTTCATGTAGCGCAAAGAAATTCACATTCTCATAAAATCCTTCCACATGGGACACATGTCCTTTTCTTTTTCTCTGTGATCCCCTCTTGTTTGACCCTCTTTGCCTGAGCCCCTACTCCTTTCCCATGCTAATATCCTCCCTTTCACACCCACAGTTTTATCTCTCTATCTTTTTTTGCCACTTTTGAAGCTGATAGTGGTAATATTTAAGAATCTTTTTTTTTACCTGAGCAGTGCATGCTTGGTTTTTTTGCTCTTTCCTTTGCCTTGTCTGTTGCTCAGTTTATCCTTTACATTAGAAAAGTGTTGTTTTATTTTGTGTTACTCATTTGTTAATCTATTGATTTTCTATTGTGTTAGAGGGGAAATAGTCTAAGCAAAGATGTCCTCTTCCCAGCCATCTCCTTCACTTTATTTAGAGGGATACCAGAGGTCACCTAGAAGGATGGAAAAACCATTTTACCTGGCTCCTTATGGGTGCTTTTTTTGCCTCCCACTGTCCAAATACATGCACATTGAGAAAATCAGTGATGATGTGAGATAAATCCCTCACACACAGAAAGTGATTTGTGTTGTAAAGTTGTAAAGTTTAAATATTTAAACAGTGGATCTAAATGCCAGTTCATTGCATTTTAGTCACAGCAGTGGATATTTCCCATGGTTATTGAGAGTTATATTTACATTCTTCACCACCCACCGTGCATCTTAAAATATTGCTCCATTATACTATGTAGGAAGGCTGTCAGATATTTTGAAAGTAGAAACACAGAGCTTGCTTACCACACGAAGAAATCATAATAAAATGGAGAAAAAGCATCATTACAGTAAATGTATGTAGTTGCAGACAGCACAGTGAACATATGGCAAAAACATCCCAGCTACAGGTGTACTGGTATGTGAATTCATAACAATCCAGTACATGACGTGTAGTTTAGGATGTGATTTTTTATGTTTTTGTCTTGGTTCAACAAGTCCTGTTAGCCAGTTCTCGATAAATTTCTGTTTATGACAACATAGCACACTGGGTAAGCAGTGCTTCTCTTGCTTGCCCTTCCTGACAGAATGCCACCCCTAATAATTCTTTGTGTATTAGTTGCTGCACCAGTTCTTTGCTTACTGTTGTGCTCAATCCCCCTGACAATCACAACAGTGTTGGATGGAAGAGATGCTAAACTGTGTGTCCAAAACTGAGGTACATAGCAAACTTTGATACTGGATAGCACTGTACATAGCAAGGGCTATACTAAATATTTGATGGTTTATAACATTTTTATTACAACATGCTGACATCAGCCTGTTTTTATTACAATATAATGACATCAGCTTAAAGGTCAAGGTCAGTTTCTTAGCCAAACAAGGTACCTAGGTACTAATGTCCCCAAGGACTAATTGAGTTTCACTAAGTTAAATCAGCTCGAGTTGTTATTGGTATTTACAGACAGACAAACAGAACTGATTACATTCTCCTTCCCTTGTGGGAGAGAATAAGTAGTCAACTAATGAATATTTTCAACATATTTTTTAGAGGATCCACCACTCACTTTCAGCTCTATATTTTGATTCTTGAGTCTGAAATAAGCTGTTTCAGCGCCTAATTCTTTAGAAACAGAAGGTTTGAAATCTAAAAGTAGACAAAAACTGTCTGAAACTAGATATTTAATCTGAAGCTTGAGTTTTGGTTCACGGGGGCACTGACCTCATTACTTGAGACCTTGGAGATGTTTACTTATGAGAATTCACTGAGATGTGGTTATTCTACTGCTACACCTACCATTTTTCAGACAGGCAGGTCACCCCAGTGAATGAAGAAAATACTAAAAAATACAAAGAAATAATATACTGAGTTTCATAGAAGCACATTCCCACCCCACTATCTCTTCCAAGTGCCTTTAATGCTTTCATTTTCCACCACTTTCATGCATCAGCTAAACAGCTGAAATGTGAGCTGACATCCAAGATTTTTTATTAACCAGTACTATTTGAGGCGTCTACTTTTCACATGAGAATCTTTTTTATGAGCAACCAAATTTGCCATTTTCTGCTTTTTTGATCCCCTCAGCCACATGTAAGGCCATGTGGGAAAATCATACTAATGGGGTACATACTTGTCCCTCTACTAGTGAATTCTGCAGAAAACCCACATGCATTTACTCAGTTAATATGCCAAATCTGAACAACCAGTTTCTGTTCTAAAGTCATGGGAGAGCTCGATCTTGCTAAGGGAATGCACTGTGTATTAACAACCATATTAGTGTGTCACAGTCCCTCAGCATGCATGCACAGTCAGGTCAAAGAATGTAAACAATGTTCATCAGCTGCTGCTACAGTTGCTACTCTTCTAAAAGCTGGTGCATCCATAATTCATCCACACATGCATCCAAACACACCCATGCATGTCTGAAGAAACACTTCCACACCTATCCAGATGCACAGACTCACACCGAGGGCCAGGGTTACAACCAAACTGCTTACGGCATCTCTGTTTACATATTTCATGAGTTCGCTGTGCAAGAGTGTGTCTTAAAGAGAAATGCTGCTAAATTATGAGCCCAAAGGTGGCATGTTTCAGAGATCACATGCTGAGAAAAAAACAGCCAAAAAGCCATGCATATATTATGTTGTCTGATTGATAGTAAGATACTGAAAGGCTCATGGGACCTTACCTCGTCAGATGTAAAAGCTTCTCAGGTCTGGCACTTAACAAGACTGTTATCTTCACATGCAAGAACCCCTGCTGTTTCATAGCATTAGCATTAGACACACATGCATACTTTTAGCCCCCTTAAAAGCCACAGTTAAGGGAAAAAAGGAAAGAGCCTCTAAAATTTTGACACCTTTTGCCAACAGGACACATCGATCAGACAAAAAGAGATATAGTGGGGGGCAAGGTAACATTCAGTCATTCCACCTCGTCTTCACAGGAGGCAGCTGTGCGATCGAATGCTATGGCACAAGACCACTTAGGTTAAAGGCATACCCATAATCTGTCCATCCTCTTTTCTTGCCATGTTTTAATCCCCATTTACCCTCAAATCTGCACAAAAAATTCCCAAAAAAGTGGCAAGGGAAAAAAGAATCCCATTACAGCATTTTTCCAGCAGCCACATTTTGATGGTGTTTCCCGAATAAACCAGAATCATGCAGTCAGGCCACAGCCAAAACACCTTAATAATGCACTGTTTTAGCCCCCTTCCACATATCCATGCACATACAATACACACAAACTTTCTTTCCTGTCTTGCAAAAATTCCTTGGCTCATTCTGGCGACCTAGTTTACAGCCCTCGCCTCTGAGCCACAGAGACTTGGTTCCTTTTGAAGATGCATTGAGCAGCACAGCATGACAAGCCCATTATAGAGCCGGAGGAGGAGAAACCGCTCAATTACCAACTGGCAAATCAGAAGGGAAAAGCAATGTGCGCTATTCACTTAGCCATATCAGTTTTTATGACTTAATAATAAATATTCTCAAGTGCTAGGTTACACACAATGAGTACAGTATTTTCTCTCAGCGAACGACAAACTCACACAATATTCACCAATCTCACTGGTTTGGACATTTGGACATATCATCCAGTGTGGAAACACTAGCTGATTTATCTGCTTCTGTATCAGATAAATGCACTTATGTCATTGTGTTATTGCATTTTAACTCTCACTATCAACACTCATACGCTGCAATTTCCCCAGCGCCTGATATGTTGCAAAAGTCAGCATTTGAGAGTAACAAATATGATATGATGAGTGCCAGAGTGGTTAGCCGCACACTATTGTGTCTAATTTTATACCCACAAATATGCAATCAATGCTACCATAGATAAAGAGGCGTTAGGAGTAACTTCTTTGCATAGTAGAACTGCTCTGACTTTATTCAGCACATATTAGACAATAAGCATTCAAAAACCATTTTTCTTTATAACCTTACGGAAACAATCACAATCTAACAGTCATTACTCCTTTGGAAAATTACTTTTGAAAGTAAAAACGAGCTTCAAGTCTCGTCGGGTTATCGCTTGGCCACACCAAAACATGACACAGTAAAATTACATGCACATCACAGTGATTGTCACAAAAATCAAAACAAAAATGCATGTAGCCACACTGAGCCGACCGGGTAGACACAGGGACTTGTCAGGATCTGGAGGTTTGACTGGAAAGTTCCATCAGGCACCTGAGTTCCTTGGTCTCCAGCCCATCAAACTTGCTCTGGAAGAATGGCGTCACCTATTAGAGGGAGTGGAGTACCCATTTGCTATCTTCACCGACTACAAGAACATTACCTACCTTAAGACAGCAAAACAACTGAACGACCCCCAGGTGGTCCTTGTTTTTTGATTCAGATTCTCAATCTCTTTCCGTCCAGGCTCCAAGAACACAAAGACCGACGCCCTCTCCCGGCAATACAGTCCAGATGAGGAACATCATGAACCGGCTCTGGTGCTGCCTGCTTCCTGCCAGGTGGGCTTCCTGTCTTGGAGTGTGGAAGAGACCATTCAGCAGGCCCTGCAGACAGAGCCCGACCCAGGAACGGGACCCCCGGATCGTCGTTTCATCCCTGCAGCTGCTCGCTCAGCAGTGATCAGGTGGGCCCATGCTTCTCGTTTCTCTTGTCACCCTGGAACAGGTCGCAGCATTGCTCTCCTTAAGCTCCATTTTTAGTGGAAGACCTTGGAACGGGATGTGAGGGAGTATGTTGCCGCATGTGAAATCTGTGCCTGAAGCAAGACCCGGACTCAGCGACCCTGTGGACTCCCACAACCTCTTGCCATACCTTCTCGCTCCTGGTCACACATCTCTTTGGACTTCATGACTGGGTTGCCCCCATCCGCAGGTAAAACTGTTGTGCTTTCTGTAATAGACAGATTTTCCAAGGCCGCACACTTCATTGCTCTAAACAAACTTCCCACCGCCACAGAAACTGCTAAGCTAATGGTTGATCATGTTTTCCGGCTTCATGGAATCCCTGTAGAAATCACATCAGACAGGGGACCTCAGTTCACTTCTCAGGTCTGGAGATTGTTTTGCTCTGCCATAGGTGCTCAAGTCAATCTCAGTTCCAGTTACCACCCGCAAACCAATGGTCAAACAGAGAGACTCAACCAGGAATTGGAATCCACTCTCCATTGTGTCACCCAGCCACCTGGTCTGCACACCTATCATGGGTGGAGTATGCACACAATTCTCATGTCTCAGCTTCAACTGCTCTGTCCTCATTTGAGGCTTCCCTAGGTTAACAATCTCAACTGTTTCCTACTGAGGAAGCCGAATTGGCTGTGCCCTCGGTCCAACACCATCTCCAGCGTTGCCGGAATGTGTGGACCCGAACACGTGAAGCCCTGAAAAAGGGCTGCCACTGCCAATACGAGGACCGCTTTCGAACTCCAGCACCCAGATACACCCCGGGGCAGAAGGTATGGTTGGCAGGTAAGGACATTGCTCTCAAGGTGTCATCTTGCAAACTGGCACCATGGTTCATAGGACCGTACACCATTTACTCCATTATCTCTCCCAGCGCTGTCAAACTCACTCTCCCGGCATCTCTACGGATACATCCAGTTTTTCATGTTTCCCAGTTTCAAGCGGTCCACTCTAGTCCTTTGTGCCCACCTTCTGACCCTCCTCCACCTGCCCGGCTCATCAATGGTCACCCAGCTCACACTGTCGGGAGGATCATTAATGTGTGCCAACGTGGTAGAGGTCGCCAGTTCCTGGTCGACTGGGAGGGCTACGGTCCCAAGGAGCGCTCATGGGTTCCTCGCTCTTTTATTCTTGATCCCGCTCTGATTTCTGATTTCTACAGGTCGCAACGGAGTCTACAGCCTGGTCGGTCGCCTGGAGGCATCCGTTGAGGGAGGGGTACTGTCTCTCCTACAGTCCTGCACACTTGAGGCTGATTCTGGGTAATCACGTTGAAGATTTAAGCTCCACTGAGACTCTCCTTCACCACCAGTTCGTCAACGACCTCACGTTGGTATCGGCTCTAAGGTTTTTTCATGCTCTTGCTACTTGGTTTGTAATTTACTCTCCTTGGATTATTCTCGCATTCCAGAACAATACGAAGGACCTCACCTGCCTGCCCTCCAGCCACCACTCACCACCTCGGACACAGCGGAACTCAGGTCAGCCAGCCTTTGCCACTACTCACCTGGATCCTCACCGCCTCTCCCTCAAAGCCAAGTTCACCCCGACTACCCACGCACCCGCTCCATCCCCGTCGCTACCTGCCAATTCCCCGTTCACCCCACTGACCCATGGCCACACCATTAGCAACACTTTGCCACAAATTCACCTGCTGACCTAATAAATGTAAATATACGAGCCGTCTCTGTTGTGTTTATCTGCGTTTGAGTCCAGTTTAGCTATCAGCCTGAGGCCATTGTGACAGGGACCCTGACAGACAGTTGGTTCTAGATGGCTGCTAGTGGCCAAACTAGTGACCATTCTTTAAGTGTGTTAGCTAAATATTAACAGACTTGGGAGCTGCAAATTTTATTATCATGAATTATTTTACTAGATGATCCTGCAAGTATTAAACACTCACAGTTAAAGTCAACGTTTGCTAGCCTGATTGTGTTTGACTGTCGGTTTCTATCCTCAGTGATGTAAAAGTAAGGATTATGTGTGATTATGCCAGATTTTTACACAGAGGCTCTCATTGGTTGGTCTGACTGATGTAAATTTCATCATCAGAGAGTGTGTGCAGAGGTCTGTGTGGATGTCCGCATGCCTGCCTTTTGTTTGTGACCATGAGGATTTATTCACAGATAATTTACATCACAATGCACCAGTGGACTTCAAAGAAGTACAACATGAATGACTACTCAGCTGTCGGGTCTCCAGCTGTCCCTGTCTGTGTCTGCAATCAGAGTATAATTAGGGCATGAGACCTGCTTGTTTTGGAGACAAGAAAATAATACTCTGTTGACACATATGAATACTTTTTAATGTGTGTCAGTTTTCTATTACTTTCTTTATCCCCTGATTGCAGCACTTGGGAGAACAATTTTAAAACAACAAAACAAAAATTATATATTCTGATAGCATAGGTCAAGACAATAATGACTTAGACCTTAGAGAATTAACCAAATTGTTCATTGTGGCACAGTTATTGTTGTAACCGGGTGCATCCTAACTAAAAGCATGGATTCCTAAACCAAACCAAGTAGGTCAAAGTACCTAAACTTAACTAGTAAGAGACGGGCACATACTCCAGTGTTTGTTTTTCTTAGGGCATATTAGTGCTACAGGGTCCACCAAACACTCTTAGATAAACAGCCCTTCAAAGAACTGTTTGGGTTTTTTTGCAATGTTGTGGGAAGTCACAAAGCTGGTCTTGACTACCCCCCCAACACCCACACCTCCAGTTGTGTAAAGCTCGGTCCTTGTTGCTTTTGCAGCTTTGCATCAATCCAGTTCGTGTTTTTTCCTGCATGTTTAGACATGTAATAGTAATTCCAGTTTTAATCCTTAAAGGTAGAAATCTGCTCTAAAACCAAGCACATGACATTACGTCTGACTTCAGTAAATAAATACTTAGAAGTTAATGTCTTGTTAAAAACTCTACATTCTACATCAGTTTTTATTTTTGTCATGTGAGGTAAAAATCGTTTGTGGCTAGCAAACAAACATCTCTCCTAAACGTGTGTTCCAACATTTACGGGGAAGATGTATTCGAAGCTGTATTAAATCAAAGCAACAAACTTGTACTGTGTAGTAAGCCATTCTCTGATGGACAGTTTATCAAAGATTGTTTGGTCACTGAACTGGGGCAAACTGTAAGGTTTATATTTATTTACATCTCACGCAGGTCGCTCAGGGGAAACAAACAGGGCTCATGTGGCCTGTAGAATATGCAGTGCCTAGGTCTAGTGAAGGGACATGTACTGCAGTGGTTATTAACCAGAAAGGACATAATGATAACCTTTGGCCTGAGAAACTGATGATAGCAAACATACATTGCATCCACACTTGAGCACACACCCACACAAGTGCACTGAAGAAATTCACTGAAGCACACAGTATTTTAGATGCAGCCACCTTGCACTGATGAAACTGCAAGCATACACACACGCACATAGAGTTAAGCCCCTGCACATACAGATCTAAATGCACGCATACACACATGAGATGAGTACTCATTCTCAAACACACACACACAAATCCATTGTACAACAATAGTGAAATATTAATCTGGGTTCACAGGCAGACTCTTCCTCAGTTAGATGAGCCGACGAGACGAGAAACAACATTCAACAGTAACCTACATATCATGCTGGTTCACCGGGTTACGTCACATTAAATCGCTCCAGTTATTTTACTGTCTTCCACAGCTCTGTGATAATTTAGCAGCAGTCTTTTGGCTGTGTAATGCTGACTTGGAAGGAGAAAAGAAGCATTAAAATAGAATAAAACCTGTGTGACAAACTGCTATGACTGCTCCTTTTTAATCAGTTTGTAATGCTGGTGAACTGACATTTGATGAAACTGAATCCTGAATATCTGGAGCCACTGCAGTGTGTGTTACTGCAGCTCTAGGTCACCACGCACAGCTTGGATGTGAAACCGTACATGATAGGATGCTGCTGCTCGTACTGTGTTTCATTCACCACAAAATCCTTCATTCTCTGCTTCAAATGCTCCATCATCATCAAAGCATTTTGTTGTGTGTTTCTGCACCATCAGAGATATTTTTATACATGTGTAATAAAAGGGTTTAGTGTCCAGGTGCATTGGGTATATGCGTTTGATGTAAGACACATGAAATTAGACTGCAGGAGAAAAAGCTAATGTGTTTGTGAGATGTTCTGCACGCTTAAGTGAAACAAAAGAGATTTAGCTTCATTGTGCAGCCTAGTATAAGCTGTGCAGCCTCATGCAGGCGGTTTTACAGACATAAACTCAAACATAGTCAAAAGTGGGTTAGCTTGTGCATGTGTAACTAGAAGAGGGTTTTTGCTTTGTCTTCTCAAAGGATGAAAACACAGCTGAAAGAAGTGAAATAAAAAGCTGTCACTGTTTGTATGTGTGTGTGTGCATTATTTACATGGTTTGAACACCCTGAGTGTGTTTCTGTCGCCGTGTGCGTCTATGCTCCAGGCTCTTCCTGTCTGGCTTTTTTGGTCCCAGCTGTTCTCAGATAGAGGGAACAATTCAAGCTCGCTGGATTACAAATTCTGGTCAATTTGTGAAATCGCAGTTTGACCCTTGAGAGGTTTCCAGACACTTTAATGTCTCGGCAGGGAAACGGCACCCAGATCAACTTGAATATTTTTACCCACTGGGAAAAGCTCCCCTGCGGGGGACATTGCTTAAAGTTGAGATGAAGCCATCAAGCTGGTTTTATCAGCACAAGTGTTTTTTTATCCACATCACATATAAAGTTTTTGCATTTTAATACAGACGCAACATCCTTAAGTAGGATTTTCTAATCCACAACATCATAGCTGGCATAAACACACTTGGCAAAGAAGACTTGGCTGGCGATCCTCTTTATTAAATGCTTTCCCATAGTTGAGTTCAAATGACAGCTGTACATGGGCGATTTACTGTATTGCTGAATACCAGCTGTGATCCAACGGTCAAAGACAGCTGGCATGCAGATATACATTTCCTGTGGCCATGAAGGCCCCATAACCAATCACCATAATGATTCTAGTAGCACACAAGGAGTCTCTGGAGGCACACGTGTCAAGCACTGGCACAGATATCTCAAAAAACAACCCTGCTCAAGTAACGCATTATCACTTCCAACTCGTCACAAACTGATGCTTAGTCAGGAACCCCACTCGCCATATTTTTACACATTTTTACTCATTTTCTGACTCACAACAACACTCCTTTATCACTGATGAGGAAGTCCCTAAATGCCAAGACTATTGAAGACCTTGCAAAAAACTTACATAATAAACATGAGCAGCAATACTGATGTTCCACGACATTATAGAGTCTGTGAAGACTCATAGAGGAGTTCGGTGCCTCCTGAAGATAGCATTCTGAGTAAATCCCATGCATATAACCACAATATTAAAAACCTCTGACCTCGAAGTGAAGAACGCTGATCATCTTGTACAGTGCAATCTAGTGAAACTTTGGAACTTGACATTCATGCAAATGTTGGATTATATTTAAATACATGTTAAATATTATGAAGAACATTAGTGTTTTAATATGTGAAATATAAGTTATGAATATAAATTATTTTGGTATGAAGTAATCTAAAATACTTTATTGAATATTATGAAATTTAATGTCTAATTGCATTATGAAATGAAAGCATATCACAACTAAGCAATTGGAGTTTTATTCTTTCTACAATAGAAATCAAATATTCTTCAGAAAGTTCTTCCCATATCTGTTTGCAGAAGTTCCCATGAACATGTGGCACTTGTAGGTTGCTTTGCTTCTGTCCATTTCATCCCAAACAAGTTAGATGGGGTTTAAGTCTGGAGACTGTGCTGCCACTCCATGTTTTCAAGCTTACAGTCTTGTTCTTTTTTCCTCAGGTAGCTCTAACATAGCTTGGACTTATGTTTTGGGTCATTATCTTGCTGTAGAATGAACCCCTGACCAACTAGGCGCATATCAGAGGGTACTGCATGGCGCTGCAGAATGCTGTGGTAGCCTTTTTGGTTCAGGGTGCCTCTCACTCTGTACAAGTTACTGACCCTGGATCCAGTAAAACCGCCCCAGACCATCACACTTCCTCCATGTTTGACAGTTGATGCCACACACTGTGGAACCATCCTTTCACCTACTCGAGATTTCACTTACACCTACATGATGGATCAAAGATTTACAATTTTAATTCATCAGTCCATAAAACCTTCAGTCTTCTGTAGTCCAATGGTGGTGTGGCCAAGGCAAGGCTCTTTGTCTTATTCTAGCTTCTTAGTAATGGCTTTCTTGCTGCAACTTGTCCCGTCAAACCTGCAGCTCGAAGCCTTCTCTTCACAGTTGAAACGGAGACTTGCTTACTATGACCACTATTAAGCTGTGCTTAAAGGTGTCGTCCTTTGAGCCACCTATCACACAAGCTGTTAACTCTCAGAAACTTGTCCTCTGATTCAGTTGTGCCTTTGCGTCTGCAGAAGGACAGACCTCGTCCTTTCAGTGTTTTCCCCAGTTCCTGAGTGGCTTTTGATGGTGAAGGAAACTGTACTCATTGACACCTTGACTTTTTTTGCAATTTCCCTGTAGGACAGAAATACGTTTTAAATGTTAGGATGGTCTTACTCTTTTCCATTGTTAATTGCCATTTTCTCGCCATTTTTGTAGCAACACACTACTTTCTGCAGTGCAATACTGTTCAAGTGATGCTCATGAGGGTATGGTACAACAGTGTGTTCCAACACTGCTTTTATGCCGACAGAGGGGGTGGAACACCTGTAGGAATTAGTAGCACCAGCTTTCAAGATTGATCAACCTCCGCTGCTGTCACAATCTGGCAGAAGCAGACTGTGTGGCGTGAGGAGGAGGATCCAAGTGCGGAAACATGAAAACAAAACTTTTATTAAGGCTGGATTAATGGACTTGAGATTTTTGTGAGCTTTTCATGATCCTTCTTCCTGATGTTGCTTTCACTTGGTATAGCTACATCATGTCACATACAGCTGTGTGGCAGGCATGGATGGACACACCCAGGGCTGGGTGATAGCAAGAATGAACTAAACGAGGCAGTTTAGAAAATTCTAAAAACATAACCTAGAGGATCTTAGCTTGGTCATTCTCAATTAACCTAGGTGATCATCGCATTTTGACCTTGGGATTTCCAGGTCATACTAGTCACAGATGTTTATGGCATTCCATATATGCCCTGGCTGCTAGCATCTGCACCCAGCTGTTATGTGCTGGATTGTCTGAGAGGCATTTTTGCACAGCCTGCACTGGCTGTGCTCTATCGCTCTTGTTCTTAGAGCGTGTTCCTGTGCTGCCATGATTAGTTCCTCTGTACTCCAGTTTTCTCCATCCATTGATAGGATTTTTTGATATCAGTCACTTTTTCTATCTGCCGGTGATACATGCCGTAGAGGGGCCTCCCCTTCCATGATGAATTCTTTTCTCTGGTTGCTGCTACCTGAGGTTTTCACTATAAGCACATGATCAGTCATGGCCATCTTCCTGGTGTACTCATGGATCTTTTTTGTTTCATCCCGGATAGTGGTTCTGACTCTTAGTAGTCCCCAGCCTCCTTCCTTTCTCTTAGGGTGCTGAGCTTGGAGTGAAACGCTCCATGCATGGCAAGGAGCTATCTAGTTTGATGTCAGTGGCTTCTATTTCCTTATTGGCCAGTGTAGTATCCCAGCAGGGTATCTGGTAGTCTGGCGAGGTGTTGACTGCCAGGATCTTGTTCTTACTCTTCACCTGACTCCTCAGGACATGCATTACTCTCTGCAGGTATTTGGTGCTTGTGGCTTTCCTAGCAGCTTCTTCATTGTTCCCATTTTCCTGTGGGATCCCAAGGTACTTGTAGCTATCCCCAATGGCTGCAATGGTAGTGCAATCCCCTCAGTTCTGATTGCTTTCCCTCTCTTAGTTACTATCTGACTACACTTATGCAGTCTGCTTGACATTTGAATATCACTGCTGTAGATCCTTGTGGTGTGGATGAGTAAGTCAATGTCTTGTTCACTCCAGCTCAACGTCATCCATGTAGAGGAGGTGACTGACAATTTCTCCATTCTGTAGTCCCTATGGTTCATAGGGAAGCTCCAGGCACTGATGGAGCTTCTTTAGCCAGTAGGCATGAATCATGTCAGGACTTAGTGCTGTCCAACTCTTCATACTTGAGACTCTTTCATGGATTTTCAGGGAGGTTTCTATTGTCTGCAAGTAGCTCCAGTAGCCGCTGACCATTGTTGTTATGAGTTGTGTCCTTCTTCCATATGCTCTTTCAGTATTGCTCTGTCTCCAGCCATGGTAGGGGTGTTTTCAGATTGTTGCTCTGCCACTGGGAGTAGACTTTGGATGGTTCAGTGGAAAACAGTTGGTTAATTCTCCTGTCTGTGAAGGTTCTCAGTTATCCAGGTCACTGAAGTCTAAGGAGCTTGGAAAGAAAAGCGTGTGTGTGTGTGTGTGTGTGTGTGTGTGTGTGTGTGTGTGTGTGTGTGTGTAACAGGAATCATCGTCTCATGTTATTTTAGTTCAGATTAAGCATTGTCCAAAACAAAATGCAGAAAACTGAACATAGAAGTTTGGTGACAGAATCCAACCAGTACTAAAAGGAGGTCATTAATGAATCATTATTGGGTCATTATAGTATATAATAACAAATATATATATATATAACTATATAACTATATATATAACTATATATATATATATAAAACTATATATATATATATAACTATATATATATATATAACTATATATATATATACGTTGGACACACAGTGTTGGGAAGGTTACTTTTAAAATGTATTCCACTACAGATTACAGAATACATGCCCCAAAATGTATTTTGTAACATATTCCGTTACAGTACTCAATGAGAGTAACGTATTCTGAATACTTTGGATTACTTAATATATTATCATGCTCTTTACAACTACATGAATGTTATTATTATATTTACATGCTTCCATCTCCCGCTTCTGGTCAGTACTTTTCGACTATCCTTTTTCTCCTCGTGCTCACAGACACATAACGAGTATGGCAGTCCATTCTTGCTGCAGCACAGACTACACTGCCCATGAGGCTACATTCTTTAAGGCTATGGCTGAAACACTCTGCCTATTGCCTTCATATTAAATAATTTTTTGAATAATAATTTTCAAAAATATTTCTTCATGTCATTATGCGGGCCACAAGTAGGGGTGACATGGGCCATGAGATTGAGATGCAGGCATTAGAGCCATCGGCGTAACTTTGTGCTGAACATTGGGGCGTCAAGATCTCTGTCTAAATAAATAAATAAATCTGGGTAAATTCCCAGATGATTAAACATGCAACTATTTTGCTGGTAATACCTGAAATGAGTAAAGAAAATCAACAGCCTATTTATGCAAGATAATTCATAATTTATTGGGGGGGGGGGGGGTTATATTGGTTGGGTCTCATTATTGGGGGGGGGGGGGGGGGGGGGGGGGGGGGTCATACCCGTTAACCCCTGGAAATTTCACCCCTCAGTAGAGCCTCTTAATGGGTGTTTTATTTGGGTTTCCACCAGAATTACCAAAAGAGGGCATAGCCAAACATTTAAAACAGGGAAAAACTGCCATGTAATCCATTTATTTCAACAAAGTAACTGTATTCTGAATACCACCTTTTTAAACGGTAACTGTAACAGAATACAGTTACTCATATTTTGTATTTATATGTATATATATGGTCTATTAATATCTCAGAATGTCATCACAGAATTTTTTCCACGTACACATCTGGCCCTGCAACAAGCCTCTCTGTTTTGGATTTGCATGTTCATCCATTAATAAATGGGTTCTCTGCAGGTGCTCTGTCTTCCTCCCTCAATCCCACAATTAATTCTAAATTGGCCTTTGTTGTGCATGTGAGAATGAGTGGTTGTCTGTTTCTTCGTGTTAGCCCTGCAGGGTCAAGTGACCAGGATGTACCCTGCTTCTCGCACTATGACACCTGGGACAGTTTTCAGCTCTCCTGTGACCCTGAACTGGAAAGAGGGTAGCCAGCAAACATGTTTTCTTAATTGTTACTATTAATTGTTTAATTTGCCACCCACAGCGGAAGACCTGAACAGTTGAAGTAACAGCAAGTTGGAAAATTAACTATAATGCAGTTGTGTCAAAAACTGGGATTTTTCATTCAGTCAGAGGTTAGGTAAACATTAAGCCTCTGGAGATCAGCCTACTTTCTCTTTGCCTCACACACACTTGCCAGGCACATTTGTGTGCGTCTGGCAGTTTTTCAGAGGCGGGTACACTCCATGCATCCGCTGATTACTGCTGAGGGGAAAAGGAAGAGAGATTTTGTTTTGGCTGCAGGAAAAAATTCTGTCCAATTATTTAAAAAAAAAAAATTGTCACAGTGCTTTTAAGCTTTGCAATGACGTATATTCAAATCAAAGTTTCCTTGGTTGTACTTTGCTCTTTTCTTTGAATGTTCTTTTAGGAGTACAGTTATTTGTTAACTGTGTCCTCCCTCTAAGGCACTGGCTGCTGTACGAAAGATAATTTACATGAGAGCAAAATGACTGCAAAGGATCCAAATCCACGTCTGTTTGGTGTTTGCATGTTGTTGTCTTAAAGCTCAGCAGATTTGTTCACAGATTACTTGGCTGAGTCTGAGACCTCAGGTCAGACCAAATTCTTGTCGGAATGTCAGCACATAAAATCCAAGAGGCATGAGTCATAAAAATGCCAGGGCAAGGAATAACATTGACAGAAAGAGAAAGATTAAACAGATAACAGAGGAAAAAAGACAAAATACTGGCGTCAAGACATTTTTTTTGAAACTGTAATGAAACAATCGAGGCATTTATATGGGTACTTTTCATGTTCAATACTTCAAATTTGACCTTTTCTATTTGGTTCCCTCACTACCTTTACAGCTCCATTGGAAAAATTAGGTACTTTTCAGATTGTCCTTTGTTTCCTTTAACTCTGGCAAGGTGTTTCAGACTGTTTTCAAACTTTCCACATCTGTCTCCGCCATGTCCAGCCAAGACTCCTAAGGCTCCAGCCACATAATCCTTGTTTACTTATAACGACAGACCGTCCAGACAACCATTTGAGTATTTGAAACAATCTAATTCTGACATGCCTGTAAATATATATCACATGACGTTTATACTTGGCAGGTATGCTTGTGGAACAGTGGTGGTAAAAACTATATACATTGTTACTACAACATTGCTGGCCCTGTAGAGGAACACGTGTAGATCAACAAAGTTCACGTAACCATTAGGTTTTTATGGCAGCGCAATGCAGAACCATATAGCTACTAGGCAATGTGAATCAAATGGACTTGACTAACTGATTATCAGCAAGTGTGAGCACCTCTATAAAACAAGAGGTTTTGGCAGTTTGCTAGTCTGGAGCATTCAGGTATCGGGAGGAAATATATCAGCAAATATGTGAGAAAGAAGCAATTGTTTCTGCCAGTCAATCTGGGAAACCCATTTCCAAACAACTTGAAGGCCATCCTTCTACAATGAGAAAGATTATCAACAAGTTGAGTAGACCTCCCAGCAAATTCACCTTAGACTGTGTGATACTCACAGAAACTGCAAAAAACCCAGGAGCTACATATCAGACTCTACCAGTTAGCATGTTAAATATTAAGGTTCATGCGAATGAACTTGAAAACATGAAACATCTCATACCAGCTGTCAAGCACGGTGGTGGAGAGGTGATGATTCCAACTGCAGGACCGGAACGCCTCTGTATACAAATGTAAGGCATCTGAAGTGTGGTTGAAACTGGGTCATTTAACAGGTCAATGTTCCCAAAGAGCAGCAAATCTACAACAGAATGAAAAGAAAAGAATCATGCTGGTCCAATGGGCCAATCAAATCTCAGACCTGCACGGCGTCAACGCATTAGCGTGGTTAGCTCATTAACACGTTAGCGCCGTCCAGACCCACACACACGGTGCAATCCACGATAACTCACTAACGGAGATTTGCCGCGATAATGTGGTTATGGTGTTAACGTCCTTTTAACGAGATTAACGCTGACAGCACTATAAATAATATTAGAACATACTAGACTAGACTAGATTATTTTTAATTATGTCCCATAATTTACTTTCCTTTTCACAACTGCACTTCTTGAATCAATGTAAAGAACATAAGGGTAAAGATACCATCACACTAAATTCAAAACGCGACAACTGTGAGACTAAGACCAATTTATTTATAATCACTTATGTAGGCTTTTACACAACACTTGATAAGCAAGCTTAATTACTGGCATCTTCCCTTTGTACAGACATGAGTGTGTATTTCAGATGTGGCTTTGCTGCTCTGCAACTCTGTGCTGTCCCGTCTGAGTGTGTCTTGTGTGTGTTATAAACTGCTGATCTTTGCTGTGGTCTGTGAGTGCGTCAGTATTATGAAATATCCACAATCCACCTCATTTAATCACACGCATCCTAAACACACTCTTAATCACACCATGCTTTCTAGATCAGCCTCCCACGTCTTCTGTTTCTAGTGGGAAAACATGGGAGTAAAATTGTGCCTGTCAGTAAACACTTGGAATCCTATCTTGCACAATGCAGACACACTGTAACATCATTATGGGTGATTCTTACCTCACCTTAGTAGTAAAGTGCTTATATTTTTAACCTATTACTGTAGTTATTCATGGTTAAAATGGGCTAAACTATGTGGTAAAAATGTGTACTTTAAACCTGATAGTGAAAATGACCACAGCAGCACCAATTCATCTCTAGTCGGAAAAATGAAAACTTTGACTTACTGATGGCATTAGGTGAAGGGCACTCATTCTTTACTGTTTTAGAAAATATCTTTAGTGATCATATGTGATTTCAGGGTGGCCAGAAATAACTGTCAACCCAAATTGTGATAAAAATTCTATTTATTTACATTTTATGGTTTGACCAGGGTTACGGTTAGAGTTACAAAAGATGACATGACACCTACAACCCCCAAAAGTCTCAAAAACACTGGGACACTGTGTAAATTATAAATAAAAGCAGACTGTAATCATTTGAAATTTTCATAAATGCATATTTGACCGTGTCCTTCTGAATGCCCTGTGGGGGTTGCTCCGGGAGTGTGGGGTGTTTGGCCCATTGCTACAGGCCAATCGATCCTTACACAACTGTTGCAAGAGCTTGGTTCGCATAGCTGGCAATACGTCGGACTCGTTCCTGGTGGGTGATGTGCTCCACTAGGGCTACCCTTTGTCACCAATTCTGTTCATAATTTCTATGCATAGCCAAGTAGCAGAAGGCTTTCACTTGGATGGTCTCAGAATCTCATCTCTGCTTTTCGCTGATTATGTGGTTCTGTTGGCTTCATTGCGTGATGGCCTCCTGCTCACATTGGAATGGTTGGCAGCCAAGTGTGAAGTGGTGGGAATGAGACTTGGCACCTCCAAATCTGAGGCCATGAAAAGGGTGGAGTGCCCACTCTGGGTCAGGGATGAATTCCTGCCCCAAGTGGAAGAGTTTAAGTATCTCGGGGTCTTGTTCACAAGTGACGGGAGAAGGGAGCGGGAGATCGACAGACAGATTGGTGCTGTGGCTACAGTGATGTAGACACGACACCGGTCTGTTGTGGTGAAGAGAGAGCTAAGTGTAAAAGCAAAGCTACATCCCTACCCTAACCCTATGGTCATGAGCTGTGTGTAGTGACCGAAAGAAGGACATTGCAGATACAAGTGGCAGAAATGGACTTCCTCAGAAGGGTGGCTGGCCTCTCTCTTAGAGATAGGGTGAGAAGTTCATCCATCCGGGAGGGGCTCAGACTCCTCCACATCGAAAGGAGGCAATTTAGGTGGTTTGGGCACCTGACAAGGATGTGTCCTGGGCACCTGCTGGGTGAGGTGTTCCAGTCATGTCCCACCGGGAGGAGGCCCCGGGGCAGACCCAGGGAATGCTGGAGAGATTATATCTCTTGGCTGGCGTGGGAACGCCTTGGTGTTCCCCCAGATAAGCAAGAGAAGGTGGCTGGGGAGAGGGAGGTCTTGGCTTCTCTTCTTAGGCTGCTGCCCCCTTGACCCGAATGGATGGATGGCGTATTTTATACAGAGTATAACACAGAAAACAAATCAAATGTTTAAACTGAAAGTCCAAAGCCTAAAGCCAAAATGAATACATGACTGTGCTGGACTTGTGTTTGCCTAAAATGCACCATTTTTATGTAGATTCTTAGTCATCCAGGTCATGGTAGACGTAGGAGCTTAAAAAGGCAACTGGAGTTCATGAAAAGTTCAACTAAAGCAGGCGTTTGGAAGAGAGGAGTAGCGTCTAGAGCAAACATAAAGATGTCCAGTCACCTTCTTTTTAAGTTTCTTAGTCTACCATTTTAAGAAAAATATTCGTTCACTTGAAATGTGATGGCAGCAACATATTTCCAGAAAGTTGGGACAGGACCATGTTTACCAAAATGTAGCAGCAGTCCATAAACATTTGGGAACTGAAGGGACTGGTTGCTGGTCTTCTTTGTGGTAATTTTCATTTCATAATGCACCAAATGTTCTCAGTTGGTGAAAGGTCAACTAAGAACATCATTATATACAGACAGACATAGATACTGTCATAACATTGTCTTGATGAAACATTTCTTAGATAGTCTGGATGGAAGCATATGTTGCTTTTAGCATTGATGTTTGAGATGTTTAAGCTGCTAGTTTCAGAAGCCCTCCCATACCTTCAGAAAACATTGCACTGAATCCTGATAACAAACTCCTGTTTAGCCTGCTGGCGGACACAGCACACGTGTTATCAGAAAAGAATTAAAATGTTCTCTTGTCTGATCACAGAGCAGTTTTATACTTTACTTTTGTCCATTTTAAATATGTTTGGCTCAGACAAGACTGCAGTGTTTCTGGACTATGTTCACATATGGCTTCTTCTTTGCATGGTGGAGCTTTAAACTGCATTTGTGGATGCCACACTGAACTGTGTTCACAGGCAGATTTCTGAAAGTGAACATGATTTCTATTTTTAATGCAGTGCCACCTCAAGGTCCAAAGTTCAGTATTGATTTTGAGCCTTATCATTTGAGTACAGATTCTCCAGATTCTCATAAACTCTTGATGATGTCATGTACAGCAGATAATTAAATATTCAAGGTCGATACAATTTTATGTTAAGGATCATTATTCTGAAATTTTACCACACTTTGTAGACATTGTGTTCAGCTTTCTGAGCCTCTGTCCATCTTTACTTGTAAGAAACTCTGCCTGTCTAGATGCTCTTCTTAGACCCAGTCGTGTTAATGACCTGTTGCCAACCTAACTATTACTACATCTTTTTCTTGAAATAGCTGTAGTTATGTCTGTAGTTGTGTTAAAATCAAACAGGCGGTGGTAGCAAACACACAATGGCACTGCAACCATGTAACAAGCAATTGTGGTGTCTAGACACATTATATTTACAAAGTTTTCATTTCTACCATAATTCCCCAGTGAAGCTCTCAATCACTACCAAATCCTTCATCATTCTAGTTCATAAAACATTTTTTAAACCATTTCATTCAAAATAACACCTGCCGCTGTTTTTGCTAGCACTAATGCTGTTCAAATACTTATGGCTTATGGCCATACCACCCTGAGCACAGCTGATCTCATAAGCTACGCATGGGCAGGTCTGGTTAGTAGTTGGCTGGAAGACAGCCTGTGAATACTAGATGCTGTAAGCTTGGGTGGCAGTGGTCAGCACCATTGCTTCGCAGCAAGAAGGTTCCTAGCTCAAACCCTTGCTGGGGCCTTTCTGTGTGGAGTGTTTCCATGTTCTCCCTGTGCCTGTGTAGGTTTCTTCATGATACTCCAGCTTCTGCTCAAAAACATGCATGTAAGGCTTATTGATGATTCTACAGTGGCCATGGATGTGATGCAGACAAAAATGGATGGTTGTATGGTAAAAATGCGATTTAGTCTAAAGTGCTTTGCGCAGTCAGTGAGACTAGAAATGTGCTATTTATACATTACATTAAACATGCTTTGTGAAACACAAGCAGCCTCATATGAGCAACATTGTGACTATCACAGTAACTATGACTAAACACGCTGATACTGATGTTGCTAAATTTAAATACTGAATCATTAAACTTGGTAATTACATTTGAAAAAGTTTGATGCAGCCCAGTCAGCAAGATTACAAATCAGCAGGTAATTAAAAGTACAATGACGAATTCTTGTCAGTTGAAATTCAGCATTCAATTAAATCTCATTTATATGGCGCCAAATCACAACAGCAGTCGCCTCAAGGTGGTTTATATTGTAAGGTAGACTATAACAGGGGTAGGCAACTCCAGGCCTCAAGGGCCGGTGTCCTGCAGGTTTTGGATCTCACCCTGGTTCAACACACCTGAATCAAATGATTAGTTCATTACCAGGCCTCTGGATAACTTCAAGACGTGTTGAGGAGGTCATTTAACAATTTGAATCAGCTGTGTTGGATCAAGGACGCGTCTAAAACCTGCAGGACACCAGCACTGGAGGCCTAGAGTTGCCTACCCCTGCTCTATAACATTGTTGCCACATCGAACATTATGATGTTGCCCCTTACTAAGGTTTTTCTATCTAGGATAACACATTACATATAAGTGTAAATTTACGCTGAAAAAAAGATTGCTAATCTTTTATTTTAATTCTAATTTTAATTCATTCTAATTATTTGTGAGCACAACATAAAAAATGTCACCTTGTGATTATTTATTTGCTCCATGGAGCCAACAAAGGACTCCCAATCTGAAGAAAAGGACTTTTCTTTGTGACTGATATAAATAGCCACCCAATCCTGGACTGTAATCAACGCTGACTACTGTACATGGCACCATAGACAGTATAAAAGATGGACAACCGAATCCTGGTTTAGCTCAGTGGGATGAGCCATATGAGCAGAGAGGAGTAGGCCTGAGTTTGAGTCTGGAGCCCTTTGCTGCATGCCTTCTCCCCTCTCTCTCTTCCTGCTTTACTGTCTCTATTGGATAAAAGCTAAAAAAAATTTAAAATGATGAATAACGAGTTGCAGTAGATCACTGCCGCTCCCTGAGAGTTTTTCCTTCCCACTGTTACCAAGTGTTTGCTCAGTGGGTCATGTGATTGTTGCAGTCTATTATAGTAGGGTCTTTACCTTACAGTATACATTGAATTGAGATGACTTTGTTATGATTCGCCTCACCAGCAGTTATTTGATCTGTGATTACTTGAAGTTGCTGAATGTAATTGAATGTCAGTGATCGTTCTGGTCACCGCATTGGTGTTAGTTGCTGTTTAGACTCTCTTACGCTACACAGGAGTGCTGAACAGCTCCATTTTCAGAGGGGAAAAAATCTGTCACCACAGTCTCATGTCTTGAAGACAACCTGCAGTGAATTCTTTGTTCGGAATAAATAAGATTTGAATATTGGTTCTAGTGGATATTCAAATATTTTGGACTGTTTTTCAATGCACTTTTCCAGCATATTCACAGTTTAATATGCCAAATAGTCAAACCACAGCAGGAACTAAGTATCAGGTCTGTCTGAGGCCAGCTGAATGACAAAAGCTGCTTCGTGTATAGAGGAATGTAAACAAAGCATAATGCTCCATGTGATTAGGAAGCATCCAGAGGCTGGTATGATTTAGATGAACAGATAAATGCTCAGAGTCTTTAGACGGAGCATGGAAAATTGGGAGATGGGTGTCGAGAGATAAGGGAAGCAGCACAGCACTCTGCAACAACATGTAAAGCTAACACAGACAGCCCAGTTTTGCTTTCCCACGGGATGTACAGTAGGTCCCACTGAAAGACACACACACACACACAAATATAGTCAAAAACACAGAGATCCCATCTGCCCCAGCGTTTTAATCAGCTTATCACTCCCAGGGCCATTCAGAACGACTATATCAAGCTCTGACATACATTAGCGGTACTACAGGGATCAAGCGATATACAATCGCTTGATCCCTGCAATACTCCTCACGTCACACACGTAGTCACACACGCAGTCACACAAGTCCAGCACAGTTGTGCATTCATTTGGCCTTAAGTATGCGTGCAATGAAAACATGGATCCCAAAAGGATTGAAAACATCATCTGTGTGTAAGCGCCACAAAAGTCATCAAACATGCTAACGCACTCACACAAATACAAACTCTGTGCGTGTGCTTGTGTATTCTGACATAGTGCCAAAGCCCAGCTGATCTCTCAGTAAATATGGACATATGGTCAGCCAGAGTGGGGAGAGAGGTAGCATGAGGATGACACAGAGATGGTTCTTCGTGTGTTTTCATTTGTCTGTGGGGAGACCACAGCAGGGGGAGACATCTTATCCTCTCGAGACATGTGTTGCTCTCCCAAAGCTGAAGTGCTTAGCCTTTTTGGACTCTTTACATCAGCCCATACCACCAAACCCTACCTCACACAGAGGAACAGGTCAGAGGTGTCCGCTCTTGGTTACGTAACTACTCTATTATGGAATGAAAACAAGGGAATTGTTGTGCCAGACTGAGGGGCTTGTTATGTAAGGCCCAGAAGATGTGATGCAAGATGATCAGCTTGGAATACTTCCTGGCAGCTGAAGTCAACCTGTGACCTCTGTCTTTCTTTCTCTATATTTGTCAAAAACCCAGGGCTGCTGCCCTGTTGTCCTTTTTATTAAAGAAAATTAATCAGTGTAGTTAACTTTTCAGATCTTTTATCTAGCTCTTCTCGTAAAAAAGTGCAAACACAGTGACAACTAATTTTGAAAAATAAAGTAAAACAGACTTAGAGTGGCACTCACGTGTGACCTAAAAGTCAATTTAGCAGAAGAACAGATTAAAGTTACAGAAATGACTTAGTTCTTCTTTCACAATGCTATAATGGCACCACATAGAGAAATTAGCAGCACTAGCTTGACAAACCGACCAACTGCTAATATCCTTGTGAATGTAGAGGGCAGAAAAGCATGCTCAATCACATTACTCTCTGTTGATTTGATCAAAATTTGGCTAAAATTAGCACTGAATTTGGATGACAAATGCAATCCAGTAACATCCACCTCCCAGTAATCCTGTCCCTACTCTTCAGAAGATCCATCCATCCATCTTCTTCTGGTTATCAGGGGCCAGGTCACAGGGGCAGCAGCCTAAGCAGAGAAGCCCAGATCTCGCTCTCCCAGCTTGTCCAGGGGATCATCAAGGTGTTCCCAGGCCAGCAGAGAGATATAATCTCTCCAGCATGTCCTGGGTCTGCTCCAGGGCCTCCTCTCGGTGGGACATGCTCGGTACACCTCGCCAAGGAGTTGCCCACGAGGCATCTTGTCAGATGCCCAAACCACCTCGACTGGCTCCTTTCGATGTGGAGGGGTCCTGGGTGAGGGACCAGACAAAGAGCGACTCAGAAGACCCCCTATGAGCAGAACACCAGGGGAGCAGTTCACCCTGGATAGGGTTACTGGGCCCTGCCTTGGAGCCAGGCCCAGGGAGGATGAGCCCATGTCCCCAAATACGGGACATGGGCTCATCCTCCTGCAGGCCCACCACCAGCATTGTGAGCCGGGCGGCGACCAGGAGTGGAGGCCCTGGCAGACCGAACCCCGGCTACCAACACTGGCAATTGGCACATGGAATGTCACCTCTTCAGAATATGATGTACGTACTGGACCTGTGGCATCTACAAACCAAGTTGTATTTTGCTAATATTATATCACTGAAAGTACTATTAGCTAATATTGTAAGTAGTAACAAAGTAGCTGGGCAAACCATAACCAAGCTAGCATAACTAGCTAAAATAACTAACATTATTGGGATGGAAGAAGCATTTGTAACAATGTGGCATTACTTCAGTGTTTATAGGCATTCTGTAACATTAGGCACATCATTAATTAAGGCTATCGGCTATCTTATTTTTTATTTCAGATGTCTGTTCAACTGAAATAATTACATTTTGATGGTGTCAACTAAGCCTGTCATACAGTATCAACAGCAATTGGTCAATGGGTTTGTTTTTCATTTTAAAGAGCTGGTTGTTGAAAACTAACAATGTGCTGACCAAATGTTGACTAAGTTAGCCTCGGGCTAGTTTTCTCTAATTTAGCATGAATGATCACCTGGATTCAAGATAAACTGATGAAAATTTGTTGTTTAAAGGTCAAAGTCGGTTTAAGTTAAGACTTGCCCCACTCTTATTTCAGAAAATAAGATCACAGAACATCTGATACAACCAAATACTTACAAAATGAAGACTCAAATAATAACAGAATTTCAAGCAGATGTCAAACAAGTGTTGACATTATATCCAATGATATGGTTCCCAAAGTTCTGCAAAAACACTTCTGGTCATTCAGCAAAAAATAAATAAAGGTTTTTATGATTGCATTTCATATTTGGTTGGTGCTCACCTTTCTTCTACACTATAATGGCACACATGACTAGTTGCTGGAAACATTACCCGATTCCTCGGTAGTAACATTTTCATTGTAAGTTAACTTACTGCGATTTAAAGGAATACCCAGCTGTTTTGACCAAGTTACCGTATGCTCAGAAGTCCATTCAATTCTCGCACAAGTCTTTACCCCAATTTTCTTTCTTGTTATTTAGCTCCATTCACAGGCTTCACAGGCCATTGGTCAGTTAGATTTTCTACTTCTCTCCTTCCAGCTCAGTGTTGCTGACTGTTCATCAGAGCTGCTTGGGAGATGAAGCAGGCTGCTGTCGTGATGCCCAAACCCAGGTTCCAGGCAGCAATATTTATCATTTGCAACAAAGTTCCCCACTTCATCACACTTCAACTCTCTAGCCACCCACACACTAAAAACCAGTCAAGAGAATGTCAATCAAAGCTATGTTTTGGCAGACATAATGAATGAGACCATACCAGGGTTTGAAAGTACTGGTTTCAGGCATGAAACAAGAACCTCAGTCCAGCTGTTTGAAAATGCCATAACACAGACATTAGAAACCAGAACTACTCATCTGAAGTGGTGTTTGATCTGAAGAGTTGGTCTGGAGGGGTGATGAAATTATAGTTTACAGTGAACTGGATCCCAGACTGTTCAAAAACCCAGGATGGTTGAGTTGAAACTAAATGTTATTCCTTACAAAACATATTAAAGTAAGTTTATTCATCATTAGTACAAAATATTCTTACACTTCCGGGCTTTGACACTGCATCTTGCCTGAATTGTTGAGTATATTTAATATGTTCTGGAAACTCTCTGCAGCTTTAGGATCAAACACTTATGTGATAAAATAAATCTATCAATTACAAATACCCTAACAAGTCCACAACTGAGTTCTTAGTCTTTAAAGCGCACAACTCTCGAGAACTAGCATACATCTTGCACCACATGCATGTTTATTTCAAGTCAGTTGCAGTGGAATCAAACAATAACAGAATCACTGAGGAGTGTTTCAGGCTACTCCAGCATGAGCCACTTCTCTGCACGTGTCCTTTGATCCATAAAGCACTAAGCTTTTCGGTCACCTTCCAAACCCCAAAAGCAGAGATTCTGGAGTTAGATGGAGTTTCAGCTTTTGATTGCAAAGCTGCTGCTAGAAATGGGCCCCTTTCACACTGCCTCCCCTTAAATAAAGCAGTTTAAAGACCTAAAAGGTCCAGATCTCTGAAAAAGGTGTCACAAATGGCACAGTGAAGGAAAGTCAGACTTTATCTACACTGCAGTTCGTTCCGTCTCACTAAATATCCGTTTCAGTACTTTTGAGTAAAAACATAACAGTAGCTCCTAACCTGGTGTTACTGATTACAACTTGCTCAGCAATTTTGTGCTGATGTCAGATTGCCATGTGTCAATTATTCATGTTGAAATATAATTTAAAGCAGACCTGCTTCAAATGAACTGAGCTGGACTCGGCAGCAGCCTATCATAAACACCAAATAAATCAGAGGAGTGACTGTTTGGAGCCATATGCTGGAAGCACCACCATCTGCCTTAATATTTAGAGAGAAATAAAGAAAAACCACGAAGAGTAACGTAATTGAACTTTTTTTTTTTTTTATTAACTGCTCAGAATACACCATGGTAAAGCATTTTCCATCTCTCATCTCTTGAAGATTCTTTGGGCATTGAGTGATGGACTCAACAGCATACTTTGTTCACCACCGTCACAGCTCCTGTGTTCTCCGGCCCTCTCGTCTGAGGAAACGTGACCGCCACTCACACTGCTGGATAGCTTACGAAGGCAGTAGATGCAGAGGAGAACTCGAGAGAACTCACACAGGGTGAGGGAGGAGACAGACCTCTTGTTCCCAGACAAACAGGAAGTTGAATAAATACACAACAGTCTCACTTTCTGTGCTCCCCACAGAGAGACAGGTGCAACATTCACACTTTGCATTTGTCTCCTTCCTGGATTTAACTGTCATCCTACATATACTGTGATTCTAGTAAACACCATCAGATTGCACTTAAGAACAGAGATTGAATTCTGTACACAAAGTCATCCAATATTAAAAAATACATTAAATTACATTTTCCAAATAAATATTGGTCCATTTTGTTAGTATGCCATCTTCCTGAGACACTTTCAGAGCTGCAGACATATTCATACAGCAAAGATAGCTTTTCTTTTGATCCATGAGTATTCTCTTTTCAGTCTTCCTTTCATCCATCTTTTCGTTTTTCCCTCCAATTTTTTCCCACCCTGGAGGCTAAATATCTTTGTCATGTTACACGTACTTCAACCATCTACATGTGAGCTCATCCTTCATCATATGACTTGCTCTCATACGTGCAGGGACATACACAGCAAACTGATTTCTCGGGCTGCACCAGCACAGCGTGAGCCACGATGTGAGAAAGTGTTGCGGATGCGCACAATTAGAAGACGTTGCACTCCGATATACAGACAGCACTAACTGTAATTGACCTGAACGTGAGTCAGTGCAGCAAACTTCTGTGCAAGGAAGACGTGTGCTTGATGACATACCCTAAAATATAATGTATACAAATGATTCACTTGCATGCTGACACAAACGTGTATAATAACAGTCCAACAGCCTAAAAGGTTTTTGAAAACAAAAAACAGGAATATGATCGTAGAAGCTTTTTGTGTGAAAAAGTTTCACAGTATCAACGTGGTTTTCTTCCTGGCTTGCTCAGTGGCAGTCTGCCTTTGTGCCAAAACACACACACGCACACACACAGACACACACACACACACAGAGTACCTTTACATAAGGAGACCCTATCGCAATCATCCTCTGCCTTCATCCTCACCATTCTCTGACTATTATTGCTTTCAATACCAATATTGTTATACAAGACCTACAAAAGGGAGAGGGGGGGGGTGCATCTTCCGCTGCAAGTACTGACTTGCAGCCCATTTCTAGACATCTGATGTGAAATTCCGAGAACAAAAAAGAAAGTCTTTACAGGAAACACATCAACTGCAGGATTATCCGTATCTGTAACGTAAGGCAGCAAAAGATGAACAAACAGGAGTCCGAGTCCCTGACGGTCTATACGTTAGAGACGGCGTTGTTAGAATCTCTCGCCTGTCGGATGCCGTACAGCCACTTGATGACTCGAGCGTTCCTCTCAATGACAGAGATGCCATACGGGACCCGCTCGTTGGCCCTTGACGGACCGTCGTCTTCGTCGTCCTCGTCCTCCCTGACCCGGTCGTCCCCACACTCCGAGCTGGGCGTGCTAACGCTTCGGAGCTTGGAGACTGACACAATGTCTGAGTTGGCCCTCGTGAAGCGCTCCACCCCGCCCATTCCCTCCACCTCCTCGGGGTCTAACCCGCAGTAGTTAAAGAAACGCTCCAGGTCGGCTGTGGCACGGGAGTAGCGGTCGCTCAGGTCCGACTTGGAGCGGTGCAGTGATGGGTGCTTGCGGGCAGACCCTTTGGAGCTGGCGTTTGAGATGCGGGTGAAAGCGGGTGAGGCTGGAGGGATCATGCCTGCTCGGACTAGCATTGGACTGGGTGGCAGGTAGGCTGAAGGAGCAGGGATGGCTTGGGATGACTGAGGGAGGGGTTGCGGTTGATTCTGAGAGGGGGGAGGGGGTGACGGGGGTGGGACTTGGGGGTGTGCGACTTGGCCCTGGGGTGTCTGTCTGGGCCTGAGCTGTGGCTGCAGCTGAGCTCTCTGGGGCTTCCGTATCTCAGCATGAGGCCGAACGTCCACCCTGCGTACTGTCACCGAGTTAGGGGAGCTGTAGGGAACTGGAACGCCAAAGCGGGGGGCGCGAGCTGGCACAGGGGGTGGACGTCGAGTCACTTCTGCTGCCGCCGTCCGAAGATGATTGTTGAGTGGAGAGGAGGTGCAGGAGGAGGTGGACGATGAGTTGGCGAGGGCGTGATTCAAAGGTTTGAGGTTGTTGGAGAGTCGGCTGCTCCTCTCCTGCTCTCCTGAAAGACTGCTACTGATGCTCTTAGCTCCCGATGACGGAGATGACGAGGAAGGGGAGGTGGAGGAAGAGGACTGGGAACAATGTGATGGTCCATCACATACGTCATTGATTAGGTTATTTAGAATATCCAAGTTTAGAGCAGGTCGTCTCCTGTCTCCTGCTCCCTGCCTGCCTGCAGCGTTCTCCCCCTCAGCCGGCGATCGGTTAACTTTCCGGGCTGGAGGGGTGTTGATCATCATCCCCGAAGGGACGAGGGGCTTGCGGATGATTGGAGGCTGGATGGGGGCCTGGCGGGTGAGTGCCACCTGCTGGCTTTTAACATACTTGGCCTTGTCGGCCTCCAGGCGCTCCACGGCGCTCAGTTTGCGGGCCCCGGGCTCGGCCTGTCGGCGGAAATAATCCGGACCCTTATTGAGTATCCTGAAAGGCATGGCAGAGGTAAAGGGGACCCCGGCCAGACGGCCATCTGAGGGCCGCAGGGTCTCCACTGGCATTCTGCACGAGCTGGACAGAGAAAATAGAGATTTTCCATGAGTTACAAGTAATTGGAACATAAAATAATTCACTTGTATGTGAAAACAGTTTTACAGCTTCATGGTCAGACACTAGCTGACAGGAGGAGAGGCAGGCAAGCACCTGGCTTTAGTGGTCAGTGAACATCCTTTTAGAGCTCCCACACATCCTCTCTAAGCTTAAGGGAAACAAAAAAAAAAGGGCTCTTTTGTACTCTTTTTCTCCCCACTCCTCCCCCTCTCACACCCGTGCTCTCAGAACCCCATTTAACTTCCTTACCGGTCGCTGTGCTGCTCCTCTGCCTTTCGTCTGTCCTCCACGACACCTCTCTTGCACTTTTATTTGTCCCTTTTCCCAGTCCGGGCTCAGTGAAAGGCTACTTGCGAGACAGGGTCAGTTGGGGTCAGATCCTCCACACCAGCCTTGTGCAGACCACCTCTATTAACTCAGCTGTGATCCAGAACAGTGAGAGACTGTGGGTCAGGGTCAGTCTTTTTCTTTTTTTTTGTTTCTTTAAATCCAAAAGGCAAGTCTTGTAGATCAGTCGTCAGTTACTCAGACAACACCACAGTCTCTCTGATCCTCTTTACAATCCTGTTTAGCCCCAGCCCGCCTGTCCAGTTGTGATCAGATCCAAAAAGCCGGCCGGCAACTCAGCAGGAGCGCCCTGTAGTCCTGGAGAGGGTTAGAAAGAAACAAGTCCAAGTCAGATAAACCTCCACTTTCTTTCCACCGCTTAATACCATAACGCATCCACACATACTCTCTCTTTTTCACACATGCACGCACACTTCTCTGGCTGACAGACGGGGACTCTCTTTAACACTGAAGTGGAGCAGACGGGACAGGCTTTAATACAGAGTCTGGCTCCTCCCAGCCAGCCAATCGCATGTCGCCGGGAGACTCGGAGGGGTACAAGGGGCGGGCTGGGAGGCGAGAGGTGTGCTCGCATTGGCTAGGCTCAAAGGAGATCCTGACCAATTGGGCCCCTCCCCCTGCCTTTCAAGCACAACAAAACTGAGGCAGGGCTTTCATTCAAATGAAAATTCTTTGAAAGGGAGAAAGGGGGGAGAGAAAGGGGACGGTGGGGGAAAAGAGGGGCACCGCAGATGCAATTTTTACATTGACTTGCATCAAGCTCAGTGGGGTGCTATGAAAACATGTGAAAAAAAAAAACAAAAAAAAAAACTCTGAAAGCCTGCACAACTGTTCCTGCTGCTGAGCTCTTTGTGTGGCTGTTTGTGTGTTTGCATTTTAGCCTAATGAAGACAAAGTAGATGAAGATCACCGAAACCAAACCTGATTCAGCTTTACAAAAAAAAAGAAAGAAAGAAAAGAAAAATAGTGTAAGAACAAAGTTTAAACAAAGAGCTGGGACAAAGTTTTTCCTCTGCCGGAGCACAATTAACTTGTGGATTATTTCTCTCAGTTTCAGGGCTTTAAAACACTGCTAACACACATGCTGTTCATTTATTTCCCCCTTCAATTCCACAGAAAAAAAAACAAAAAAAAAAAAAAAACAATCCCACTCTCCCCCTCCTCCACACCTCTTCCCTGCTGCATGTTATCATTTACAGCCTTACACTCCAGGGTTACATCACATCCAGATAGACGGCACGGTGCGTCCCCTCCCCCACCTCCACCTCTTCTCCAGCACGTCTATCCACACATTTTTAATTAATCTTTTTATAGCCGTCTTCCTTCCCTGTCTCCCTCAACATGTGACCCTGTTTTTCCCCCAACATCTCGCCCCGTCTGACTCCCTCTTCACGCTCACATCCACAAACAGCAGACCAGCAGCAGACGAGAGAGAAAAACTGACAGCTTACACTTAAAAAGAAAAACGCACACACACGCTTAGCTTTCATCTTGTAACAGACCAAAGAAGAGTTTAAAATAGCCTACCTCAAACTACTCAAACTAAACACTTTTGCAGCACAAAAATAAAAACAGAAAAAAAAAAAAAAAAAAAAAAAAAAGATTCCCAAGCATGAGTGAGACGACCTGAAGCTTCTGCACAAAGCCTTTGGGAATATATGCATTCAGGGGATGGAACAAAAAAAATAATAAAATAAAGAGTCTTTCATGAAAAACACAATACAGAGAAAGCTTGAAGTGAGCGCAACGTAGGAAAAGAAAGGAGAGGTGGATTAGCGGACAGAAAGTCACGAGATGACGTCAGCACAGACTTGTCTTGGTGTCCTAAAAAAGTTCAAACCACTGCAGGGAAGCAGCTCTACTGTATTTTTTCCACATGTTCATCCTTATCATAACTTATCATAACGCTCAATGCAACTTAACACGGTTAAGCTTTAACGCACAACACGTCCAGTTATGTGACACTATGGTGGCGCTCCACCCGCTAATGCAAATGCCTGCAGCGCACAACAGTAAATACACTGAAGACCACAACCCACCTGGAGCCACTCACACACTCCCCGTCACTGTGCTGATTAGCACTTTCATCTGACTGTGTAAGTTGAGGAATTCGCCATAAAACATATGTAAAACATCACTGATCTGCTGCTGCATGTGGATCTCTTTCTTTCACATTGTTGTTTTCCTACACTCATCATCCTCACGACAAACTAACTAGTAGTTTAACAGCTAAAAGGTTAAAAGGTTTCAGGTAATTATAGAATTTCTTGTCCCTGAATCTACTCAAAGAAACTCATCTTAGAGAAAATGCTTTAACAGAAACGGTGAAGACAAACGTTGGGTCACAGAAACCTCAGCCACCTCGGTTTTAGTATGCTGTGGCCTTGTCATTACACTTACACAGCCCTCTGCCAAGAGGAGGAAAAAACACACCTCTTTTGCTCCAGATTTAGAGTCTTTTCAAGTCTTTAAAAACACTAATTTCTGTAAGAACTGCCAACCTTTGCTGGAGTATTTGTTCTATTTCACTGTGTCCCAAAATGTCCAGCCAAACAGCTTGTGATCCAAAGTCTACACATTTTGTCTTTTTAAAGCGTGGTTATTGATTTCTATTACTCCTAATGACTAACATACACTTATACACAATTACTGGTGTGAACAAATCCCACAGACACAAAGGGGGCAGGAGATCCCTGTCACACCAGCATAAACCCACCTCTGCTGATAACTCTAATCCCCTGATCCACCCTTTATTCAGTCTTTTTGTTATCATACTGCGCTCAACAGTTTGTGCATTGATATTGTTAGTGAAGGAGAACGAGTTCCAACAACTGACAACAATTATCGTCAAGCTGCTAAATGAATTCCCTCTTCATGGAGATTAGATTTGCTTTAACTATGTAAATGTTAACCCAGTTACCCTCCTTCCTTTGAGCCTGCCAATGAGAAGAGTCGTCCACATGCAAATACTGCGAGCCTGGATAGTCACTACTTTAAAAACAGCAGCTATTGTCATTCATCTTCTCCAGTGAAAGGGGTCAGATGGCTAAAAGCCGCTTTGCTAATGGGACTAATGTGTGTGCAAACGGCACCATTAAGCCTCTCGTCCCCACCGGTCCACGAGTTGAGCGTTGCAGCAGCGCTCAGTCTCGTTTCTCTTAACTTTTCTGCCTCTCGGTTTCCGTTCATGTTCTGTAACTGCAGTTGATGATGTCTCCAAAAAGGCAAAGGGCCGAGGAATGATATTCCTATTCCTCAATGGAAACTTGCGCATTGTGATTATCATCACAAAACTATGCAAACCGCTGAGTTGTTATGAATCGGACTGTTTTTACGTTCAGTTTTCTAACCACCATATAAGTGGCCAACAACATGGTTTATGATGTCTGCATGAGAGAGAGAGAGAGACTGCGTTTCATGGCGTGTGAGTGACTGTGGGGGGTGAATAACAGAATGTTTGAAATCAAAGAGAGAAGCCCAAAATGTCTGCGTGCACAAATGTTGTAAAGCAGCTGAAAGGAAACAGTGACTGGCATTTTACCACAGCTGACTTGACCGTGCCGCCGGCTTAAGTGTAATTACAGAGAGAGCCCATGAATGGGAGCAATTTGCTTCGCCAATATTTTCTAGCAAGTTACTGAATAAGTAGCAGCTCGTGAGGAAACGGGTTGCAGTAGGAGGGTGGGGGAGGAGGAAAAAGGAAAAGGTGAGAATAGGCAAGATTAGAAAATATATAATAGCAGAGAAAACAAGAGAAAGCCCAAATAAGAGAGATAGTGTCAACCTCCCATCCAGGGTGAGCCTCACAATAAGAATGAATCATACTGAGTCTTAAACAGTTCCTGATGCTGACTCAAAGCCAGAGTGCAGCTCCATGCAATACTATTCAAATCCTTCCGTTTTTGAGCCTGTCAGCTTTACCCCAGCATGGAAGGAAAGAGGTGGTGAGTTCATCAACAGTGACTACTCAGCTGCTTCACCCACTGGAGGGATGAGCAGGAAGCCGGGATTTATTTCACAACAGAACGTGAGTGGGAAAGAGAAAACCAAACAAACGTCCTCGGCTGGAGTGTGGGCAATTCCCGCAAGTTGACCCTGTTTCGCGGTGAACTTAGCTCATCTATTTCTGGACACTTTGAGTTTCCCGATTTGCTCCTGAAGCCTGTGAACACCCGACTGTCAACTGCAGGGAAGCCCACATGGAAATGCTGCACTACAATCCAAAGTGTTCAGGAAGGGGGAAAAAAGAAAAAAGCAAAACAAACAATGCTCCATGCTCATAGAAACAAATAATGAAGTCAGTGAGTGGGTAAGTGATCTAGTGAGCCAAAAGTCACATGCTTCAGACTGCTCAGGCAGTTTTTTTTCTGCTCCTAGCTCTGTAGATGACTGAGCGCACTTATCCCTGATTTAGTTATAACTAAATCATTCACCTGCTGTGCAAACCTGTTTGCAAGTTAAGCCAAAGGAAGGTCTACAGAGTTATAGTTTATCTATTTGGACCAGACCTGAATTTATCTGTACCAAAACCCAGTTCAACAAAAGGTCAAGAAACGGGACAGTAAGCAAGATGGATCGTATTAACAAATCTCTCATCTCAGTGCAGGGTTCAGCTGGTGTCCTCCCTGTGGCTTCCAGATGAACGATAACCTGATGAGAATCAGACCAAGCTTGGACAGAAACTAATGCAACACAAGCCCCTGCCCATTATCCCACTGGGACACTCAGCTTCAGTTTTTAAAAATCAATAGAGAGCTTAAAAGAAGGGTTCAAAAAGTTATCAACCACTCCCCTTAGGGCTGATTTAGGGAGCTCCAAAGAATGATAATGAAGACAGACAGTTGGTCGTGACAGCGTCAGACCTTGCTGTTATTCTGTTGAGCGGCTATCAGCTTCAGCCACGTTGCTTGTTTCCAACTGAAAAACAGCTCCTGGCTGGATGGACTGACATGCATGACTGAAGTGTCTGGACAAGGTTATGCAACTGTTTTTATACGGACAGAAGTCGAGTCGACTGCAAAAACAACCACTGAACCATAAACCGACAGTTATTATAGCATCCAGCTCGTCTTTTTTCCCCTGGATCTCCCCGCTTCTGTCAATCCATCCATCCGTCTCCCCTTAAACCCCCTCCTCCACCTCTGCCCATATCTGTCTGTGGCCCCAGGAAACGCACACATCCATGTACAATTACACCAGAGGGGGGAAAATGGAGGTCAAACCAATGAACTCTTGTGTCTGTGTGCCTGTGTGTTCACGTCAGGAAGAGAGTTTTGACTGAGTAGGTAATCACAGGAGAGCAGGTGGCTGAGTCCTCCCTTGGGAAAACTAAGCCAAGCAGTGAAGACAAATACAGAACATCTGTGATGTGGCCACATTTGTAAAATAAAGGGAAAAAATAGATATAGGGATCATTTGAGTGCAGTAAGTAGTAAGAACAGTGTGTAAAGTGTATGCAAAGAAGATGATAAGAACATCTAACGGGTATGTAAATGAAACATCTGCCTTTTACTCCAACTTCCTTTTAAGCTGACATCAAGTTAAGATGTGCCAGACATAGAAGACTACATAAACAGTGCATACAGACACAACATTAACATAAACAGATTCTTATAGTGAGTCAGGTTAGCAACACAACCAAGTTAGCTAAATTGTTATAATGCCTTAACTAATTCAACTCTTAACCCGAATTTGCACTGTAATATGGTGAACAGAGGTGGCGGACGTTAGCAGGCAGCAGTGCAAACAACACTGTTGAGTTTATGGATTTATTGATTTAGCTAGTTCTGACCACAATTAGTTTATTAGAATGTAATTAAAATTGCTGCCCGAGTTCTAGTGTATTTTTGCTAAAGGTCTGATACCCATGAAGTTTAGGTTTTAAAACTAAGAACTATTCCTGAGCTCGAGTGCAAAAGGTACGTAGGTATATAAATTAGACTGCCTGATATTTGCATATCATTAGCCATTTTTCACCCTTTCAACCACTGATAGAAAATGCATATTTTGTTAACAACTGTGATCCTAAACTACATATTGTCAAGAGGCACTTCACACTTATTGGTGTGACTCTCTTGAGTGGGGGGTAAACTATACCTATGACCCCCCCTCAGGAGGGTCCCATGAGGCTCACACCCTTCAGTGGTATGTAAATTACTTGTGTGCTGTGCTTCTATTTTCACTTTAGAGCTCATTAGAGTTACACGGCTCAATTGTAATCTCAGAGCGCCACCCTCCAATCGTCCGAAATGTTAAATATCTGTGAGATTTATATAGTTTAAGCACACTGTAACTGCTTGAGGTAGAGCATCAGAATTTATAATGACCCTTGATTTCCTTTACACGTGCAATGAGTCTCACCACAGCCACTTTAGACTTCTGTACAGAATGTATGTAGGGTGTACAACAGGGTACCCCAGTCCTCGAGGGCCGGTGTCCCAGTAGGTTTTAGATCTCACCCTGGGTCAACACACCTGAATCACATGATTAGTTCATTACCAGGAGAACTTCAAGACATGTTGAGGAGGTCATTTATCCATTTAAATCAGCTGTGATGGATCAAGGACACATCTAAAACCTGCAGGGACACTGGCCCTCGTGGACTGGGATTGGGGACCCCTGGTCTACAACATAGCCTATACAAGTGCCCACTGCCAACCTTTATATGCCTGTGAAGGCTTAAATTTATGATGCAGAAAAAAGATTCAGCACTGTCATTTTTATTATAATTTTCCCCCCAGAAATATAACAAACTGTAAGAACTTCGACAATTCTTTTCCCTCCTATTCTGGGTACTAACATGCAGGGCTACCACTCATTGACTTTACAATGCCTGAAGACATTCTGCCATTGCTGCATCTCCAGAGGATAAAATAACTCTGATCCAGCAAAGATTTTTTGCTGATTACAGAATCCACTATGATATACCCACTCCCCATCTGATCGGAGTTTGCATCAGTGGCTGGGGGCAACTACTCCCACCTCAGTCAGCTGGAGCTAATCTATTAGACAACGCACACTCACACCTTGGGGTATTAAAGCATTAAAGTAAATATACATACTAATGCAATTACATGGTAGCTGCATACTAAAAGGACATAACTGTGTTAAGCACAGTCATCTGCTGCCATAAAGAGACACACACACACACACACACACCTCTGCTGTAATGGGAGAGTCTGAAAGCAACCAAAAATAAACAAATAAAATAAAAGAAGAAGAAAAGGGAGGAGACTGAAAATATCCCCCCTTCAACACGGTGATGAACACATTCCAGACACAATCACCCATCGCTGTCCTTAGTCAGATAAAGAACACACACACACACACACACACACACACACACACACACACACACACACACACACACACACACACACACACACACGAGGGAGAGCGGTCACTGGAGTCGCCTCAGTGGCTAGGCCTCAGAGTTGGCTTGGATACAAGGAGTGTTTTGCTCATACATGTACAGACACACTCACACAGGACACATTCTTCTGCCTTTAACCCTTTGTGTAATCCTTGATTAGCTCTCACACTGGTGCTGAAAGCCTAAAAATCATTCATGAAAAAAAAAGAGTGGGGAAAAGTCAACTTGTTTAAAGAGAGATATTATGTGGGAGATAAAATGAAGCACCTCTGGAGTGACAACAGTCAGCACAACACGCTGCTCTACAACAAGAATTTAAATTCAGTTTTAGGGAGGGTATATTGTTGGCTCTGCCAGTACACGTGAAGCTTCGCAGCCCCTTACAGCTGAGAGAATGAAAATAGTCCTGGAGCAGAGCTGCCAAAAGTTATAATCAAGACCAGTATTTTTAGGTTTGGCACCCAACTCAAGGACAAGGAAGTACCAGCAGTGACAGAGAAACAGACAATAGTACCCGCTGTGATAATGCAGGATTTCATCCAGAACTGAATGTCATTTTAATAAAACAGGGAAAAGAAAACCAAATCGTTCCATAAACTGACAACTTTGAAGCGTGACCTGTCCTGTGGATACCTGCCAGAGGAACAAGCCCTCCCCTCCGTTTAGATAAACAACCCCCACGTGTACACACTGCTGACTGTGCTCAAACAGGAGAAAAAGCAAAGTTTACTTACGTTCTTTCAGCTGTTAGCCGGCTCTAGGAAACCCAAAAAGAAATACTGAACGTGTCAGGCTGAAGGAAGCAGGCAGCAGCTCCGAGCGTGCAAAGCTGTTCTCAGCTGCTGCGAGTTGCCAGTGAGCCAGTACTTGTGTATGAGCCAAATGAACACTAACCTGGAGGGAGTCTCTGCTCTTCAAGCTATAAGACTCTCCCCCGTCTCCTCCCACATCCAAGAGAAGACTCCACCTCAGGAAAAGACCGGAGGAGGAAAAAAACCCAACACTAAGTGAACAGGAAGCCTGAGTTTTTCCAAGCAGTGACACAAACCTTCCTGACACTTTAACTCTTTGAAATTGTCCCGTCAGTTACCCAGAACCGTGGCACCGTTAATACCAGAAAAGGTAAGGGGCTTTGTGTATCGCATCCGGATGCTGAGGTATTGCCAGTCACTATAAGGGAAAAATACATTGTAGGTCATTGAAACGCTTCGGCAATCAGCATCTAGTGGAAGCAGTATGTAAACTGTATGTGTTGCACTCGAAGCAGATTTCTTTGCAAACACTGAATTACTAGTTTTTACCTCTTGACCCTCTCGTCCCCATGAAGACTTTTCAGAGCAAATAAATAAATAAATCTAAACTTAACTCTGTGGATTCTATTTTATCATCTCATCTTAACACTGTAGAGATAAACAGCCAGTCCCTCTGGAGGAGAGATGCACTGATCTAACATGTGGACTGTACAGAATTCTGATCTTGACTTAAAAAGCTGCAGCAGATATGAGTGACAACAGCTGATGGGACAGCAGCAGCTAGCAGGAGAGCTAATGTACTCCCAAAAATGCCTGCGACACAGTCTCCCTTTACTTAAATGTAAAGTTAGTCAACTGTGGTCACACCAAGTTGGTTCGACTGGAAAGTTCCAGCAAGAAGATGCCTTGGCCTCCATCTCTTATCTACTTTCACTTGTTATCTTTATTCAGAGAGACATTATATAAAGGTAGAAACTAGCAGGGCATTTGTTTGTGTAACACTTAAGTGTTGTCATCAACTCAATTATTGTTATTTCACTTCCTGCCGTTTTTTGCAGCTCTACAGACGGGTGGAGGGCGGGTGGGGGCGAGGGTCGGGAAAAGGAGAAACTAAACTGTAAATAACAGTTTCATGCAGCAGAGTAATGACTCTCACGCAGAGCTTAAATTAGATTTGTGCCTTAGATAAATATTGCCCATCTCAGGCCTAATTTGATTTGACATTTTCCTAAATGTTAAATACAGATTTAGTACATTTATATTACTGGATTTATTTGCAAAGTTAAAGCAAAGTCCACCCTGATGTTGACTTTCTAATAAAAAATAAAAAAAAGATTAGGTGCTAGGTCAGTGTTCAGTATCGGTACCCAAAGCCAACATGTGCATCTAATCCCAAATGGAAACGTGGCATCCCTAATCATAAGGGCTTTGTTTGGTGTCAACCTCCAAACCATTTTAATGGTAGAGTTGAGAGGACTACAATTTTCCAGGTGGGTTCCATTTAATTTACCATCTGTGACAACGTCCAAATAAAAACACTCGTGGCTTTCTTCAAGTGAAATATTATCCTTTTCCTCTCCAACAGATCCAGAGATAACGATGTATGCTAGTAAGTGAGAAAGTCGGGAAGGGGAGTGGCTTAACAGACAGTGGGCGAATTCAAGAAAGCAAATATTATTATCAAAGAGGTGTGGCTGAGGATATCCTGGCTGAGGAAAACAGCAGTTCAGGAGAAGCCTTACCACTGGAATACTTCGACAGGATTCCTGGAATACTATATATAAAGCTCTTTGTACTATATTTAAAGAACACAAAAAAGCAAAACAAACTTGTCTTCTACATTCAATATTTTTTTTTGTTAACATCTTCCACACTGTGGCTGAGCTGCTCTTGCTCATTACAGTCTGAACACACAGCAGCGCTTGTTTAAAGGAGCAGTCAGGGCAGGCTGCACCAGACCAACAAACACATACACAGATTCAGGTGCTCACAGTCACAGGTCTGAGTCCGACACACATGAACACAGCGGTCAGTCATTCTTCTGAGGCAGCAGCAGTAGGAGGGGACTTTCACTCCATGCTGCAGAGGAAACGCTGTCGACGGCTCTGCATTAACACAACGGGAGTAGGTTAGATAGGACAATAAATAGTTCAGCTGGGTTGACACATTCCAACACCTTCTCTACCTCCACTTAGGCTCTCCTCCCTCCCTTCCTTCCTCTCCTCCCTTCCACTTCATCACAAAAACTTCTCTATTCCCCCTGCGCATAATCTGCTAACTTTTATCCTGTGTCAAAAATTTTCCCCTTTTAGCCTCTCCCTTTCTGTTCCACATTCTCTCGTCACGCATGTAGAGCTACATGATCTCTGACCAGTATGACATATTAGCCTCTTTTCCCCCACTACTACCTTCTCGGCTTGACCAGACCATTAGGGTTTTCAATTAGGTGGTAGGACAGGTACCAGGTACTTTTTAGTACCTACTTGACGTAAGCAGGTCGAGATGAAGGGGGGAGTGACATCAATGGATGAGTCATGACAGCAACTCCTTCACAAGAATCAAACCCGCCATTTTTGAAACCCACAACAAGTGAAATGGCTAAACACAAACTGACACCATGGTCCAATAATGAGGTGTTTACTATTGGTTTAGCAGCAGGTATATATAACGACACCCCACGCGCATTATGTTGGTTCTCAAATGTAATGGAAAAATGACCGAAACCCAGTAGAGTAGAGGCAGTGCTAGTGAACAAGAAGCAATTGTGAACACCCTCCAGGCAGAAAAAAAGAAACCAGAGATGTGACAAAAACTGCAATTTCTTTCATGGTCACTTGAGTTTGGCTTTAAAAGGTGAGTCAATCTCAGAGGGATCCCATTTTAAAATACCCAGCTTAAGAGAATTATTACTTTATATATAAGCAGTTATCCAGTTCTCTGTAATGCACCTGTATAGTTTATTTGGCTAACTGATGCTAGCAAGATTGCTAACCCAGCTTGCTAGCATTAGCTAATAACTTCTGTGCATTTATTTGGGAAGTTAAGCTAAATCATTACATTTATTTTTATGATTGCCACACCATAAAACTGCAGATCAGCTGAGCAAAAACAACAACAAAAGTTTACTATTTTAGGGTAGAGTCAGCAATTGGCTACTTCAGACTGACATCATTAGCCATCTCAAGCCCAAAAAAACCCCCCAAACAAACAAATATAATGATCAATGATGAGATGAGAGATGATGATGATGAGATAGCCTTTATTTGTCAGTTGCAGGTCTTTTGCCCACAACCGAGCATCACATTGGGGAGACAGGTCAAATATCCCAGCATTTACAGAAAAGATAATTTAGAAGATTTAGTGGAGTTACAAGCCAGCCATAAAATCTAGAGCTGACATATTTCAGAACGATACCTCTGTAACTCTGAACCTAAACAACGATGTAAAACTAAATACCAGATTTTATTATGAAATTATATTATGATCCTATAAGGACAGGACTATATCGTGTAAAAAGGATGCTGAAGCACCAAGACAGGATCATACTTCTTTGCAAATGCGGAATTTTCTCATATATTTAAATTCATGACTGAGACAGAGACATGGTGCTCTAAGTATCTGAAGCAGTCAGAGAGCGTTCCCTGAACATCTTCCATTAACACACATGACTGTGCTCTGAGACTCAGAGGAGGCAGGTGGATTAAATGTATTAGTGTGAATGTGTGGTGCCTTCTCATTTGGCAAATACTCTGATCTATGATACACAGATGCAGACACAGGCTCTCATACAATGTTGAGTCAATATTGACAACCTACTGGAAGTCCCCCCTCCCCTACACACACACACACACACACACACACACACACACACACACACTTTTTGATTCCGAGACCACCGAAAGAGTGTGAGGGGGGATAAAGTTACAGCTCCACCCACTTTCTCTCATACCACAACTATAATCTCTGTCACTTGATGCACACACCCAGATACACTTCACAAATGCAGGGACTTGCTGGGCTAACATGTCACATTACTCTTCCCGTTACATGCTGGCATGTCCAAGCAGGCCCAGTGTCTGTCATCCTGCAGGAATCAAACTGAGGTAACAGAGTAGGAGTGTTCACATAACTCACAGAAAACTTCTCAAAAGCACTGCTGTAAGAGCTTGGATGAAAAGCACAAGAAGTTACGTTCCTGTGGTCCAAGTTTCTCTATAGATACTCCTGCTAGTTCGCACAGTGAAGGGCATTTGCATTCAGAGACCACAGAATTTCAGTGACACTGGACAACTTTAAACTTCTTGTTTCCAGCAGTTATTTAAGTGGGCAGGTCCCAAGTTAAACTGAAGCAATTACCAAAGAGCGAAGGTTACCATTGATTGACATATGACAGGGCGGTAAATGGACATCCCCATACACAACAAAGTGCTGCACAAAGAGCAAACTGCTTTCTGTGTGGATGCACCTAAAGTGTTGACCAACACAGAGCAACATGATACTCAAGGACTCTTCACCACACAGTTCTTACTGAGGCAGTTACTCATTGAACATTTCAGGTTTCATTAGATTTTTGCAGGCACTGCTGTAAATGAAATTGTACGTCCCCACTAACCCAGGAAGAGGATTTTATTCATACTGCCCACTTCTACTCTACTCTATTAAAAAGGTACTCCAGAGATTCAGTAATGCAGTTTAAGTAGGAGAATTCACAGGAGGCAGATTTTAAAGCAGTCCTGTTCTGTTCACGTGCACATCCACATTTTAAATTCCAGGACTTGACTGTGACTGTGACACATGAATTGTGTTAAAAGGTACTCAAGTGAACTTTCTTCTGATTGCCTCCCTCACCCCCAGCATATACAAAACACACAGTAAGGAAACATATGATTGGTCACTGGTTGAAATAGGTATACACTGGATTCTACACTTCCCTCAAAGGTTCATCTCATGAATACTTTTTCATCGTTTGGTTATTTATTTAAACAATTGTACATTCAACTATTTCCCAGGCATAAATACTCCTGAATAGCTATATTGGTGGGATATAAAATCTAAATCAGAATCCTTTAATAATCCCTAAGCAAATTATTTAAACAAATTGTAAACAAAACAAATAAATGCAGCTAATTTTTTATATCTGAACACCTGAGAAAAAGGTTGAAGCTCCAGCAACAATATGAGTGTTACAAAACTAAACCAACAAGTGGCCTTTAACATCCAAACTCCTCAGTGCAAATCCTGTGATGTCAGAATCAAACTATGATCTCAAATTCTTAAAGAGAGAGAGCGAGAGAGAGAGAGAAAAAAAATGGCAGCATAAAGAAGAATGATGCCGCTATGAATTCTTTGCTGGTTAATTACATTTTTACTTGACCTGCAACCACTCAAGCTCTAAAAACCCAGCAACACAACACGTACCAATGCTGTGCCTCAAAGCAAGGCTACTCACTACAACCCTGCACATTACTTTGCTAATGGTGCATCACGCCTTGTTTAACAACAGTAACTGGATGCTACAGGTCCATTATGGAATTAGTTGGAAGAACACTAATGACTGTGTACCAGATTACATCTGTGCTCATTAAGAACACCGTTTACTTAAGCTTACATCAATCCGCACACTGTTTCAGCGAGCTGGGAAAGGCGGCTCAGGAGTAAACCTGCATTTATTTGCTCTTAGGAGAGCCCCTCCTACAGAGTTGGAAAGTCATTTTCTGACTTGTTTTGAAGTCAGAAACAAAATTGCCCTTAAAAGACCGTGTGCTTTGTTCAAACAACATGTGGATAACAGTTTCCCAGAATATAGCTCATTTACCCGTCTTACTCACGTATGCTGATAATAACTATGTTTTCCCACTATGGTAAGCTACCCCTAGCAATATAACCACAAATCTAACAATATGACATAAGTAACCCGACAACCTGCTTGTACTTATTTTAAAGCACCATGTTAAGTAACTTTACTTTCAGTAGTCACCAGTGAATAAAACTGCATTTATAGAATAAACAGTCAAATCTGACACTTTCTTAAACTTCCCTTCAAATATCAACTTCTCATTGAATTCTTTGACTGCCATTTATCGTCTCACGTATGCATTTCTTTCCAACTCAAAAACTAACTGATAATCACGATCGGTCCTTCCTCATGAAATGGACTCTGTACAACACTACAAACAATTTGCATCTACATGAAGACAGCATTGCAAAAGTGATACTAACATGACACAGCAGCAGAGATTTATAGCATAGCGACATGTTAAAAACTGTTTATTTAGTTAGTAGGTCAGTAGCCCCTGTGTAGAGGGGGCAGGGTAAATAATGGTTAACCAGAAGCCCGTTTCCAAATAATGACCTCAAAACAGCCAGAGGCACCGATGACAAGCAAGAGGCAGAGTGTCCCACACATGCAGTGATGAAGCGTAGACTTCTGAGAATAAAGAAAAGGATGGGTGGCATCCAGACATCAGTCAGTTGTGTCAGCAGGGTGGAGCACATGGAAGATCCTCGCAAAATAAAAAAAAAATAAATACAGAAGCGCGAACACACCGCATCTCACACACACACACGTAAATGCTTTCCAACAGGCGCAGTCATGTGTGTAGAATCCAAGAACTGATGAGCAAGCAGTCAGTGACACGTCAAAGCTAAGCACAGACTCACCAAACCAGATATTTCTACTTCTGTCGTTGCAACTACTTCAGTGTTAACTGTCTAGATCCCAGTATCTGATCCAACTATGATTAATGGCCCTGTGTGTGTGCGCGTGTGTGTTCCTGTCTAGCTATCTTTGTGAGGACTGAAATCTGCATTCTACTATACTTGTGAGAACCAAGAGTCACTTGTGAGGACACACTCACCGGTTCTCACAAGTTTGAAGGCCTTTTTGAGTCTCAAAATGTGGTTCTGTGTGTGTGCGCGCGTGTGTGTGTGGGGGCTGCTTGTATATAATAGCGCCAAACAAAAACACCATTAACTGTAGATACTGGGAACAAAATACCTTTTTTAGTAAATAAATGCTTGCGTAACACTTTCAGAAACTTGTTTTCCTCTTGTGGAGGCTCGCTCAGCTACAACTCCACGTCGAATAATAAAAATAAAAATATAAAAAAAAACAAAACTGAAAATAACAGTGAGTTAGTACAAAGAGCAGAGCTACAGCCGTTATAACAAAGATCCCCATGGTGCTCTACCTTGTATGGGCTGCTCGATTATGGCAAAAATGATAATCACGATTATTTTCACTGAAATTGAGATCTCGATTATTTGACGATATTTATTTAACCCTTTAAGACCTACTATAGAACCAAGTCCGCCAGAGCTTATATTATATTTTTTACATGCTGTAGTGCCATTTGTGGGAGCATTTCAAGTTGCTATACAATCTGACATTATAGCCCATGATTTTAATAATATGTATGCATTAAGTCATAGTAACTACATTAAATTGCAAAAAAGTGCAATAAACTACAAAAAAAATTGAAAATCGTTTTTTTTCATATATTTCTAGATAGAATTAGATTATCCTAAATAATACATAATAAATTGCAAAAATATACAACTACATAAAAAATTTATTGTTTTTTTGTTTATTTTATATATTCTACTTGGAGAAATTTAAGAGGTTTATCCCTCAAAACTTAAATACAAAAAAGTTGCAAAAAATAGTTTACAACAACAGGAAATTTATTTTGAGTGTCTTCATAGTTTTATTTTGGAGATACACCAATTTTTATATACTGCAGGAAAAACAAAAAACAATCCTATGATGCAAATTTGCAAAGAAAACAGCAGGTGCATCAAAATAAACTATTTCCAGCAGTGCAATTCGAGTTCTAAGCATCCCAGAAACTATTCAGAAAAGTCAAACATGACTACACCAGTATAGGCTTTTAAGGCCTACAAGTAAAAACTACATTTTCCGCGAAAATGACGTCACTTCCGGTTTTCGGGCAGGAAATGGCGGACATGCGATAGTTCGCGCTGACGTCTGTTCACTGTGGGAAGTGTTACGAACAGCTGATCGGATCGGCAAAGCGTGTTTCTGGAATATTATGTTTTTGTTCCTGCAAGGCTTTTTATGCAATTTTTGCAAAGCTTTATGTGGAAGGAAACCGTGACCGAGGACAAGCTGATGGCATACAGATGTAAGTACAACTCCTCCGGTTTCATATGCAAAACAAATTATTGCGCTAGCTTACGCGGTTCAGGTTCTACAGGGATTTAAAAATAGTTACACAAAACGGAGCGTGCTGCTCTGACCGGCTTTAAAGGGTTAACAATAACAATGTATTGAATAATGACTTTAAAAAATAATATAAAATAGTGTGCAACACCACTGAAGTTTTTTTTTTAACCTCTCTTTTCAACCAACGGCAGTCACTCTCCTCTCCAAATAACTTCTGCTTAGCTTTCCGAGCTTCCCTCGGGTCCTCTTAATCAGCGGTCTCCAACCTTTTTTGCGCCACGGACCGGTTTATGCCCGACAATATTTTCACGGACCGGCCTTTAAGGTGTCGCGGATAAATGAGGGAGGGGCTAATAATCGGCTCAGTCATTTTTAATGATCGTTGAAAGCCCAGATCGTAATCGTGATTAAAATTCGATTAATTGAGCAGCCCTATCTCTTAGTCACTACACCAACATGAGAGCCCCAAGCTGCTGACCTCGAGAAGTCAGGAGATACAGAGGCACAGATTGCCGGGACCAGAAGTCACACTGACCTCATTTCTTAGGAGGAGACTTGACTAAACTGCAAGTACGGCCGCATGACTCCTACCATCTGGGATATTTGGACCAGAGAGGGCTTAACCTGACCGGGAAATTCAAAGAATTCTCTCTGTAAAAAACAAACAAAAAAAAACAGCATGAACACGAAAAAACAAACAAACATGTAAAAATGGTTTTTTTGATCAGTTTTTAGAGCCTTTGGTTCTAAATAACACTTCTCAGACACTGGGGGCAGAAAATCTGCTTTGCTCAGCTATTCAAAAATAATAATTGGAAAAGACAAAAAAGAATGAGCAATCTGCAACTGAAAGGAGACAGTAAACAATCTCTGCAAGTATTTTCTTATATAATGAAGCATTATAACCAGCTCCTCCTCTGGTGAGTGCAGCTGGGAGTCACTGCAGCCCAGTAAGCCCATCGTAGAGACACATAAAGCAATTCTCCACTTGCTTTAGGCTCAAGTGTCCTTAAAGCCTTCAGCTGATCCTCACCACCATAGCCAGCTGCAGTACACTGAAATGAATCTTAAATATTCCCCTATTAACACTTTATGAAGGTTGTTGAATAAGTTAATATATCCACTAGACCATAAAAATTCAACAACCTCACATTAACCTTCACTTACGAGTTCCTGCTTTTATCTCATGACATTAAAATATTGCAATGAAGGACTTTCTTAAAGTAGACCTATAATTGTTCCGTAGATATACTGAATACTAGAGGTGGGACTCACCATACATCCCACGATACGATATTATTGCAATTTTTTTAAAAATATTTTGCGATATTCAGATTCTGTACATAAAGTTAAACTTTATCAATATTCATTTTATCTAATATCAAAGTCTCGCACTCGGTCTTTCTCTCATTTCAGTCAGTTTTATTGTTTGTATTACAGTCTAGTCCAACTTAACTGAATGCAATCATCTGGTACAATTATAGCTATTCTAAACTATGCAATTTGTGAAAACTATGCAGCCCCTTCAGCAACTGAAGAATTTGAAAGTAAATTAAAACAAAATATAATTTTACATTAAATAAAAAAGTTTTAAACTTAATTAAAATAAAACATGTCTTAAATTAAAATAAGTAAACTGTCATGTTTATTGCTGCCAAAAAAAAGTTAAACACATTTGGACAGTGAAGGAATGTCAGGATTCTTGCTCAGAAAAAGGATCAACATGCTCTGAAGTCAGAGCATGTTCCAGTCCACAAAAACTTTTTTTGTAACAAAATATCGATTTCTGCTGTCCCTGTATCGATACATTATTAGCAAACAAAATATCACGATACTACACAGTATCGATTTTTTCCCCCCACCCCTACTGAATATATAAAATATATTTAATATAAAATATTAAAACATGATCAATGTCTAAAAGCTCATCAAGATCAGTGAGTGCATGTAATCTCTGCAAGCATAAAAAGCTCAGACTTCAGACTGCTCCTCATGTTTTGCTTTAGGGCTAGGGGTGTCCAACTCCAGGTCTCGAGGGCCAGTGTCCTGCAGGTTTTAGGCGCGTCCTTGATCCAACACAGCTGATTAAATGGCTAAATTACCTCATCAACATGTCTTGAAATTTTCCAGAGGCCTGAATCATTTGATTCAGGTGTGTTGACCCAGGATGATATCTAAACTGCAGGACACTGCCTTGAGGCCTGGAGTTGACACCTTTGCTTTAAGGCAGTCCCACCTGTGAACACAGCAGTCCTGCATACTACATTTCAAGTCTACTGTAATGGACAGCCAATCATAAAAAAAAAAAAAAGTTGCCTCAAAGGGAGCAGAGCTCGTTTCTGAAAGAGGAACTGAAGAGCTACACGAAGACCTAGTAACAATAAGTAAGGATTATTTTTTAACTGTCCGGGAGTTGAAAACAAGCAGAATAGGTTTCTTTTTATGGCCAAGGAATGAGTTCAGTAAACTCATTTCAATGTACAGTATTGTGCAAACACATTAAGTCACCCCTCATTTGATTTATTTTGCTTCCAAGGAGGACTTTGTCATTTTTAAAGTGGTCTTGAGCAATAGTTAACCAGGCTTTTCTGAAAGGCTTTCAAAGTTTAAACATTGGCTGTTCTTTTCACTCATTTTCAGTCCACACTTTGTACCTGATCGTTTTCAGAGGAATGCTTTCTTTGCTAACCCACTTAACACAGACCCGTGAGTCATTCAAGCATAAAAACACACATAACTAAAGGGGTAAACCAGTGTTGTGTCTACACAACAGAGAATTTAGCAAAGAAGCAATTTCAAATTTCTTTAGTTGAATCTATGAAAAGATGGTTACACAGTGTGAACGGTATCCGAAAGCCATGTGCGTAAAAAACAAGAAACAAGGTCATTCTGAGGACCAGGACTGGACTCTGGGTGATCGATCCAAATGAAATATAATGAAATATTTGGTTCAAACTGTCATTAATTGGAGATGAGAGATGTACAACAGTGTCTACAGCCGTTAGTGAAAAATGGTTGAGGCTCTGTCAACCATTTTAACAGAGAGCCCAGGTCGATCCCCAGGCTCTCCATCCTGGTCGTTGTGTCCTTGGGCAAGACACTTTACCCTACTGCCTACTGGTGTTGGCCAGAGGGGCCGATGGCACGATATGGCAGCCTCGCTTCTGTCAGTCTGCCCCAGGGCAGCTGTGGCTACAACCGTAGCTTGCCTCCACCAGAAAAGCGCTATATAAATCCAATCCATTATTATTATTATTATTATTATTATTATTATTATTGTCTGGGGCTGCATTTCAGCCAGTGCACACTCTGCACCCATTTCCCATTTTCTTAGCAAAAATATCAGGAAATAATGGGTGGGTCAAGACTTTTGCACAGTACTGTATATATGGGCACAAGAAAAGATGCTTGACCTCTAATCACCAGCACATTTGGATGGCTGTGACTCAGCAGACGACAGGGAGTCTGTGTGATCGTTAGAAAGTGCTATGAAAAAGTGCTTTGAGGGCTTAGACTCAAAAAGCCCTTCACAAGTCCATTTATCATTTACTTGCAATGAAAATGAACATCATATTTAGTGACATGTGAGTAAATAAATGTGATACTAATCTGGTTCATCCAACGTAAAGTAGTTCGTGGAACAGTGTTGCATAACGCCCAACTGTAGCTGTGGCTGCGCTGTATACTCTGGCCAAATGGAGCAGATTACCCTCCCCAGTCTGAATAACAGTGTCAGTGTAAGATGACCTCATCGCCATGTCAGTGCAGATAAACTGCAGGACAGGACGAAGATAAAATTCAAAACACAGGTGGCACCATGGAACAGATGAGAGCCAGAGACAAGTCAGGAAGCTACAAATACACAAAAGAGGAGAAGAAGAGAAAGAGACAACAAGCAGGACTTGGCAAACTCAGCAAAACAACGCAACGCTGACAGCTTCCAGGCAGCAAGTGTGAAAACGCAAGCCTCTGAGTCAGTCCATGTGACACGATGAATAATACCGACTGTTGCAACAAGCGTAGTGGGAGTCTTTGTGCCTCCTACGAACACACCACTCCAAACTCTCCCTTTGTTAATCTCGGCTAAACTCGACTAAAACAGAACTCATTGTAGTTTCTCTCAAAGATGAGTGTTTACATGTAAACACACACACATACACACACGGAAACCCAGCGTGCACTCTGCAAAGAAAAACATTTTCCCTTGTTGTTGGCTATATTACAGTCTACAGCTAGTGGAGCATTACATAGCTTAAGCTACACTATTATTTTGGTGGCTATTTGTTGTGATGGATTTTGTGTAGGTTTCAATGGAAAATATGATATTTTGCAGCTAATCACAGGCTTGCTGCCACATAAACAGTGTGGATAAGCTGAGAGAAAACGGAACACGACTAGACTCCAGCGGTGAGCCAAACTATTATGAGCGCCATCTGGGGTAACTTTTCAGATGAGATGTTCCAGCATGTGTGTGTCTGTGTGGCAGCTATGTTGGGCACAAACTGTGACATTACAGTCACTGACTAAAAAGGATTGCTCCCCCCCCCCCTTCCCAGAAAGGCTAAAATTAAGAGGAGGCACCACCAGAAGGACCAAAATACTGAAAAGTAAACAACAAGAAAGATTTTTTTGTTCTTAAAAAGATGCTCTGAGAGATTCTGGGTCAGCAAAGCATCATTCTGGGTTTCTGCTGGTTCAGAATGACACACATCCCCTCCTCTTACATTAAAGTCCATGAGTCTGATACTTTACTGTGACAAATATATCCATCGTCTTATCTTTTCACACCTGACATTTTGATGATCAAACATGTCTTTTATATTTGGGCAAATATTATGAAATATGTTGTGCAAAAAGAATTTTTTTAAACAAGAAAAACCTTGCTCATTTAAAGCAGATTTATAAAGATTTACAGTCCCGTGTTAATCGCTACTACACAACTGGCCACTTTGTTAGGTACACCTGTTTAATTGTTCGCCAACATAGACACCTAATCAACCAGTCACATAGCTGCAGCCCAGTCCATTTATCCAAGTCAACATGGTCAACACAACCTGCTGAAGTTCAAAGCGAGCATTTATATTATTTGTTTTATTTATACGAGCACAAAATCATAACTACAGTCATCTACAATATTAGATATACACTTCTGCTTCAGGATGCATCAGATAACCTAAAAGACCGAGTCAACACGTCTTTAGAGGTGAGAGGAAGTTCATAAGAAAACAATGGATTGCTACGTCTAACCATGCACCCTTACACACAAGCACGGTTTCCGCGAGTGCTATTCAGTGACACGCTCTTCAATGAATTAAAACAAAACCAAACAGCCCTTTGTTATTTCCACCACTATTTTGGCTCTGCTGGTACCAAGTAGCATGCAAAGTTTCTGAACTAGACAAAAGGCTGTTATCAATGTTAACGCAACATCTTCCAATCACATTAGAAGAGCAGGATCTCGTCTATTGCTTCAAAAACAGTGAAAGTACACCCTCGGGCTGCGGTGGGTCTCCGTCTAAAAGCCCCATAAGCTTCTTTCCAGACAACACTAACCCACACTCCTGCTACTATTTGATGTTTCCTCTCTTCAGAAACAAAGTCTTTGCAAATTCTTCAGCAGTCAAATGCGAATACCAGTAGGCCAGAGCTTCACCACTGCTAAAAACATGTTTGAATAGTAGTAATGTTTTTCCAGTATAGATGTAAGAAGCAGTCCCATCTACATTAGCTCAATTACAAGCCACAGCAACAACAAAAAAAGTGGCAAGTGAGTGACTTTTCTAGGCTGCAAGACACACATTCCTATCCTGGAAATTATTAAGAATGGAAATTACAAGGGTGTGTTTGTGACTGTTGCCCCAGGTGAAAAGTGTTGCAAGGCATTTACCTCACCTCGTGCCCATTACTGCAATCTTTTACCTGCCTACCTCACGCGCAGAATTTTGTAATCAGGTCCCATTGTGGTATCTTAAAGATAACTCAGCGGACCTTTTGACCCTGGAGGAGTGGACAGAGAAATTACCCAACATGATTCATTCATGATTACATCACATACAAAACAACTCACTTTGTCTAGACATGCGTTTGACATAGATAGATTAGATAAAATAGACTATATAGATTGAAAGGTTTGAAAAAACAAACAAACAAAAAAAACCCACAACTTAATCAGCTGAAGAGAAGGCTGCTAGTGTCAATACAGGAAGGGACCTCCAATTCAACAGCAATGCATTTAGGGCAGTAACTTCCTCCTTTGACACAGAAAAGGGAACCGTTTTCCTCCCCCCTGGCAAAAACCTGAGCTTCAATACATCAACATCCCGAGCACAGTGAAGCTCTGCATGACCTTTAAACCAGACTCACATCCTTTTACACGACTTCCTCTTCTTATGCAACACTTCTTTTGTGCACGTTTCCAGTTAAAGAGCACATTTTCCAGCATGGTGTTCTCCGCAACATTTGAGGCCTGCTGCAAGCTCAGTGGGCCAGTTCAGACTCTACAATCGCGAACCTACAGATCCACAGTCAATATCTGCAATAGTAAAACTAACTCGTATCTTAAGGTCCCCTTAACACAATGCAAAAAGATGTCCATCTTCCTTAGATGCGACTCCACTAGCCAATACACTGTGGCAAAGGTGTATTTCTCATACAGGTGCGTAACATTAACCTATACAAATGAGCAGTTCAAAAAGATTACTCACCTGCAAAACCAACTCTGAGTAAAGCAAATACAGTTCGACGTTCAAACAGCTGTGTCAAAGCATTTAAACACAAGTAAACCAACAGCAAGCTAACGGAATTGGAGTTCACTTTCACGAAACTTTCAATGTTGGCGCGGACGAATCCATTAATTAACTCTGAACACACGGTTACATTTGGGCTTTTGTAAAAGGGCACATTTAAAGCTTTGCAGTCTCTCCAATAGCACTGTAATAATGCGTTTACACTGTTGTCCCTTTAATGTTGTGAAATTCCAAGTTCCTTTAATATTGCCAAGTTTCTTTGAGAAAGCTTTAAGGAGCACCCCTAAACCGGTTCCCACTTTGGTACGGTCCGAGCTCCCCTCATTGGCTAGCCGGAGGCATTTGCAATTTTTGGAGGACGCTGCGTGCCCGGTACCTTGGTAACCCCATTGTTCTCGCGAGAATAAAAAACAGGCTCAGAACCGAATTTTGAGGCAGAGGCAGAGCAGATTTTCCAGCAGCCGTTGTGTTCCTTTATATTCATGAGCAATATTGTGGAAATACGCATTTTTGCTATTCTATATATTAAAAACGGAATATGTATGAGAAATGTCGAACATGCCTGAAAATAGAAATGTTTTTCTAAGGGCTCTGTAATCAAGCAGCTGTACAATCCCCAAATATATCATTATATTCTATATATTTTAAGGGATAATATGCTTAATCCTACACTAACATGGAATCAAAATGACAGGATTGCTATAACCGCTAGTGTGACTATATGCAAGAACAAAACAATTTGTAGGTTGTAATAACGTAAAGTCGGGGGGAGTTGAAAGTTGGACATTAGTAAGGTTACAACTAGCAGCTCTCTCCCACTGGAAACACAAACTGTCCTTCATGTTCTTCCCACTGAGAGGAGACTAGTGCAGGGACACAAGTTCAGCTAATGACAAAACAAGCTGGGGGATGATCTAATGTTTTGGCAACAAACTGCTTTAATTAACTAATTTAGGATGACCTCAGCTTCAAGAAGAGAGGAGTCCTTCTCTTGCCTCTCTCCTCACATGCGTGCAGAGGAGGATGTATCACTTACCGCACCGGTTCCCACGAGGAGAATCTTTGTTTTCTTCTCCTCATTTTATTCCTCCCTGCATCATCCTTTGAGTTAAAGAGGCAAGGCTAAACGTCTGGATAAGTGTTGATAAGAATGAGAGTGATGCAATGATTATACTTAGCACACATCAAAGAGCAGCCAAGAGCTAAATGTGAGGCGATCATAGCTCAATCACAATATAAGTGAGGGTGTATGATGGTGAATGGTTAGTTTCCATGAAATGTTTCTAGAAATGTGGTGATGTGAAAAACAGGATTTCTTCTTGTTCTCTTTATTTTAAAAAATAAAGGGGTGGAGAAAGAGAGTAACACTTGATGGGCAGCATGACCTTTCCTTTCCCGACCTAACAGCACACATCATTACACACAACATTACACCACCTGTTTCAGTGTGTAAGCTTGTTTTATCATTAAAGCCATCACCTGTTAGTGGGTGGGATATATTAGGGAGCAAGTGAACATTTTGTCCTTAAAGTTGATGTGTTAGAAGCAGGAAAAATGGGTAAGTGTAAGGATTTGAGCTCATTTAACAAGGACCAAATGGTGATGGCTTGACAACTGGGTCAGAGCATCTCCAAAATTGCAGTTCTTGTGGCGTGTTTCCAGTCTGCTGTAGCCAGTATCTATCACCATTGGCGCACGAGGAGGCATGTTTGGCACATGTGGTCTGATCCAACAGACAAGCTACTGTAGTTCAACTTGCCAAAAAAGGTAATGCTGATTCTGATAGAAAGGTGTCAGAATACACAGTGACTTGCAGTTTGTTGTGTATGTGGGTGCGCATGCTGACCCCTGTCCACTGCTGAAAGTATCAACAATGGGAATGTGAGTGTCAGAACTAGACCACGGAGCAATGGAAGAAGGTGTTCTGGACTGAAGAATTACATTTTCTTTTACAGCATGTGGCTGGCCAGATCCACTTATCTGTGGAACACCTACCATCAGGATGCTCCGAATAAAGAAGGCAAGCTGGCGGAGGCAGTGTGATACTTTGGCAAATTCTCTGCTGGAAAACCTTGGGCTCTGCCAAACCATGTGGATGCTACTTTGAAAAGTACTACTTAGCTAAGTGTTGTTGCAGACCATGTACACCCTTTCATGGAATCGAAATTCCCTGATGGCGTGAGGTACCATTGACCTTTACCCTGCAGACCTAAAAACTTTCATATAACACTATTACACCCAAATGACTTGCATACACCCATACAGATGATGTGAAAACAACACAACTTTTCTTTTTTATGGTTAAAAAACAAAAACACTTGGGAGAGTCAGAGCCAGGAGGTGCTGTTATGTCTTGAAATAACTTTATTCAGTTCAAATTAACTGATAAAAGACATCAAATAAATAGATACAAAGTCAGTAGAGCGTCTTTGAGGTTTTGTATATAAATATGGCCAAAGGGGTTAAAATGAAAGCTCCAGAACTGTTTTGCTTTTCTAGTGATAGAAGGAGTGTTGTGTGAGTTTGATATCAGACATGTCATGAAATCTTTTTCTGTGACTCTTTATTTTTCATAAACAGGAGTTTTGGTATCAGGTTGTGTGATTGTGCCTTTATTTATTAGAGGCTTTTCTGATTATATAACTGTTTTATATTTGCCACCTGAGGCCTGCATCAAAATACACCACTATATACCCACTCCTGAAAAAACAACTATCAGACCACACACATTCATAAAGTGAGCTTCCCAATTCATATAAATAGTATATATTTTCTAATCATTTGCCAGAACACTTACATTAGTTTTATATATAAGACTGTTTCAAATCTTATGTAACACAAGAACCATTTCCTCCATGGAGCAACAGTGACAACGTTAGATAGAAAGATCCAGTTAAACAGCAGGATGACTATTGTTTTCAGCCTATTATGCTGGCTGATTGTATTTTCAATGACTTCCAGGGAATAATCAGGAAGCTCATGAGGACTCACGCTCCTTACCTTTTAGGAGAGTTTCCTGAAAGGTATTTCATCGCCATTGGTGGTGTCTGTTTTTGGTCACATGGGGTGTAGCAGGGTGTTGAGATCTTTTAGCCTTCTTCCCTTCCCATAAGTGATTTCTTGATTCCAAAGATCTGTCAGTAATTTTGCTTGGGTAAACTGAATTCTGTAACTGAAACCTCCAAGTTTGACAAATATGCAAAAATAAGAAATCAGAAAGGAGCAAATACTTTTCCACAGCACTGTATAAGCCTGTATCAACTAACAGCCTGTGCAGGGTATACACCCTGTTTGACAGCTGTGACAGGACCCAGCCCCTCAGTGGCTATGGACTGGCACAGTGGTTAAAAAACATGGATAGATGAATGTTAGAGAATGAATTAAAATTTCTGTTCACATAAACTCTTTTAAAGGGGACCTGGCATGCTTTTCTTTAATTTTGTATATTAGATATTGTCAGTAAGAGTCGATCTAAAAACCATCTTGTTTATGAGAGGCAGCTACTCAGTGGAAAGCTGGCTTAAGGAAGTAGCTAAAAAAGCTTTTTTTTAGGCAGTCAGGGGCTACAGCAAGGTTATGTATAATATAGATAATGAATAGTTCCTATTGTTACATCTTTCACAAAGTAACACTTTATATGACAATAGGAGAAAATACCTCAAGTTATAAAGTCTCGTTGTCTCTATTGTGAGGGGGGAAGCATGCAGGCTCGCAAAAACTCAAATGTACTCGGAAGCAGGAAAAGTTTCATTCAGATTTATAGTATAAAAGGGCTAAAGTGTATCTTATTCCAAAATGCAGCAGTTAATACTGCCAAAATCACGATACTTAAACAAGTGGTTATTGTGGGGGGAAAGCTGGTAAATATAGATAATAAGATGTTAATAAGTGCTTTATAATAGCTAATATGTATCCAACATCCTACTGATATAAGCTAAAAATAAATATAGTTAATGGTTAACTTAATGGTTAATATGTATAACCTAAGATAAAGTGTTTTATCCTTTAAACGGGAAATACACTTAAAAATCAGCCTCCTCTACAATTCCTAATCAAATAGAGCAACTGACATTAGTGTGTGCCAACAAAAGGAAGTTCATACAGTCGACGTGCCACTCCCCCACCCAATAGTTTTGTTGTTTGTCAGGAACAATGATGTCGTGGTCTTCACTGCAACATACTACTTGCTCTGGAAGTTCCTTGGAAAACCTTTACTCCCACTTGTAAATTCCTTCGAGTCAGGAATGACATGATTTTGCTGAGTGGGCTGGAGCCTGATAAGCATCTTTTTCCAGAGAAGTTGGCCCAGATGCACATTTTTTCCTGCAGTACAAGTAAAATCAGTCTGTGTTTATGTAAACATCAGGATCAAAAGAAAAAAAATGAAGATTATTCACATCATGTTGGGGTTTTTTTTTCCATTGTACCTGGAAATGTTCAGATTGTTTTCCCTCTCACTTTGAGCATTTATGTTGATTTGTGTTGCTTCAGCTCCCTCCATCAACTGTAGCTGTTTATATGGCCAGTTTCCTGCTATTCAGAGGCAGAGAGGCTACTGCTGAAGAAAGGCTTGGCTCATATACAGGTAGTCCATCACTGCTGACAGCTTCTCTCTTTAAAGTTTTCCGCTCAATTCATCCAACCAGTTATGTCACTTCTCATCGACACTTCACAGTTTCCATCACAAAGCTATTTATGGAGCTGCAAAGGAAGTAGGTGTTTAAAAATAAAATTCTTCTGTTTACTTATCAGAACTCTAATAATTATTTTATTTTAATTTTTGGCACTGGCCTGTTGTTGTTTCTCCGACACACCATCAATCACGCACAGACTAGGGTAATTATCTGACATGGATTTCTACTCCTTTGGCTGCTTAACTTCAAGCCAAGTACGACAGTGAGCCCAAAAGGTGGAGAAAATATCACTAAACAGACAGCAAAAGCGGGGAAACAGAGAAGCTCGATGGGGTGAAGTCTCGAGCAGCAGCAAGCAGGAGTCTGATTTGCCTTGGCGCTCTGGTTAAAACGTGAGTTGTGGACAGAGCAATTGCCCCGGCAGCAGACAAGACTTCCAGCAGGGCCAACCACAGCGTTCCTCCTGGTTTTATAATGGCAGTGTACAGCTGTGTTACCCCCACCAAGAGGAATGTGAGAAAAACGGAAAAACTGACACATGCATATAAAACACCAGTTGCTAAACTACATTCAGCCCCTCTGTGAGCTCATGGTAAAGTCAACAAATTTCTACACAGATGTGGCAGCAGCCGCTAACACGTGCTCACACGGTTGCCATTATTTGTTCACTGTAAACAGCACACAGGATGAAGACGTCGTTACAAGTCAAAGTCGCTCAAAGCGAACTTTCTTTCAGTGCGTTTCGTCCAGACCGTGACTGCAAAATGCCTCTGTCTCTCTTACTTTTTGTGGTATCTCGCTGTGCAGATAGTTTTGGGTTTTATTGGCCCTGTGTCTGAGATACCACTAGAAGACAGTGAAAAATGACAAAAACAAAATGTGCCTTTTCTGAAGGGTATAATTTCCACTGGGGATGCAGGAACACTGCAATCTCTTTGTGTCGTCTTACCTAAAGTCCAGATGAGAGAAGATAAACATGTTGATACAATCATCTCAATTATTGCTTTGTACTCTAGGCAATAAGCTTCAACACAGCACTTTGTTTTGGAGACTTTATGCCCCTGAGCCAATATTACAAGCTGCCCTGTCTTCTTGGCTGGAACTGTATGCGGTCTGAAAGACAGACACGCAACACTGGGTTGTTACATAAATGACCATCAACATATTCCGCATGTTTTCTGTAAATACAAACCTGGATCACAGCAGTTTGTGATACAGACACAAACTTTATTGTATGGCAATAAATAACAGTAAAACGACTGTAAGGAGACTATTGCATACAGCCAACTGTAACTTCCTTTTACACTTGTAAGAGTTGGTGAAGATGCATTCGAAAGCAAAAAGGCAACTCTTTAGTTTCAGTTTGTCTTTTAGTGTCATCTCTCTGCGTTTAGTTTGTTGGGAATGGGTCACCCTTTTTAAGTCCCATGTTTGTGTCTCAGAGGGTCAGATTATAATATAAGGTGTAGAAAAGAAAATGAAGGAAACTAAGCAGAGTTAGAATAATATTGTTGCATAAACTTGGATTTATCTACACTGTACAGATTAGTTAGACTTGTAATAACAGAATACTGCTCATTTCCTCCTCCATTTAAATAATTTCAGGAAATTATTTAATTTTGTTGTCCTGGGACTTTTTCTCCATCGTGTTCCCAGTCACTAAAAATATGATGGAAACCTCCTCATAACAAAAAAACAAAAAAAAAAAACAAATGGTGGTTGCCAGGTTATTACACAGATTTTTTTTTTTCACATTTGGAAACTAGTTGCAAGTATTTACAGCGATCTCAGCAGCTGAGGGTGTGTTGCACACTCAAATCATGGGCAACCACTTTGCAATCAATTGCAAGGTGATTGCACAGGAATCACCTTGCAATCACCTCTGACATTTGCAAATAATTGCTGTCTAATTTATAAACACAGGCAGACTGCTAACACATTGCAATAAATAAGTTCTGATGAGTTCTGAATCTGAGTTAATTTTGTTTCTGGAACCAGCAAATTTAATTTGCAGTCATAAGGTCTGTCTTGATGTAACAAATATGTCATTATTTGTGATTCTGAAGTTACATTAACTACTTAAGCAAGTAAGTAGTTAATGTAAATTTCAGTTTAATGTAAGATTCTCTGTATGTAGATCCCATAAGAAATTTTTGCAGATTTTATCATAGTTTGTTGCATATTATCACAAAAGAACGCATGACATTGCTAACTTGACCCCATTCAATCGCAACCTGATAGCAGACTGATTCTGTTTTATCTGCATTTTATCGTCATTTTTTTGCAACAAAGTCACTTTCATTATGGCAACTGACTACAAGTGTTCGCAGATCTTGTCCCCATGGAAGCAACCATTTAAAAATCAATAAAATACTAATTCCTTGCACATGATTATAATAATTTTGATTTCGAACTGTTTCCTCCAGTGTGACTGTAGCAAAACAGACATTGACTGTTATTATAAGATTGACTGTTTTTTACATTCATTGGGTTACAAGTGCACATCTTTTTCATTCCGATTTAAAATCTTCTAATTGAAGTGAGATGATTTGATACAATCTGGTGTTTGCATCCACATCCTTTGTGCTGCACTTTCAAGTTCACTGAGTTAAATGACACAGTTAGGTAGTTCTTGTGTGTGTGCAGGCTCAGCAGGCACGTGTGAAGGAGTGGAGGGGTAAAGGTCAAGGTTGACCATTTCAGGTCAGGTGATCCAAGACAGATGGTGATTTCCTAGGGTTAGGGTGGCAGATTCCTTCTGGGACATCACAGATGCCCAGGGGGTCCCATATGCTTAAAGACAGAATGCTGAATGACTGTATGAATGAGTTATAGTTAGATTGGTGACGGTTAACACAAGCAAGATATTTATACATTATTGTAAACAGCATAGAGTATAACGTGGAAGTAGACCTGGTTCAAAAACTTGAAGGTTTAATGTGTCCCTGAGAATGTGTTGTCTAACATAGTATAACTTTATATGTAGTGTATCTGACTACACTCCAGTTCACTGGGATCAGCCTGAGTCGTCTCTACCTAAAGGGTCTTAAGGTGATTGCTCGAGTCCACACCAAACTATCTTCTGGCAGCTGGATAGTGTAGTGGTAAGACTACATGTCTTGGAACAGGAGTCACAAGTTTGATTCCCACCCAGTATCCAGTAAGGGTCCTGGCTAGATCCCTCATGCTAACCACAAAAAAAAAATAAAATCCCTGGGACGGCGCAGCTATGTCTGCAGCCTGTCCACAGCACGGACACAAGAGCATTTCACTACACATTGTACCCTGTATGATAATACTGTATGTGACAAATAATAAAGTTTGTTTGTTGTTCTAAAACGAGTCACACAGAACAACAATACAAACTAATGCAGGTTTGAATGTGACCTAAAACTTACTAATGATTCCCTTATATGTCACTGTAAAATGAACATTTGGTGTAATAGGGAGTTATAAGGTAATGGAAATGTTTTATTTAAAAGCCTTTCCTTCCTGGAGTTATGAAGAACAGGTGGGCACACAACCACAACTTGCTGTTTTTTTATGCCTCAGCTTCAGAACGGATCACACAAACAAGAAGTCATCTTTCAAACCGCTGGTTTGATGATTTTTCTTTTCCTGTGCTTGGTTATTCATTTCTCCATTTCCACTCTTTGGTTAAAGATAATTTAACCAGGGTTGCTCCTTAGCTAGTTAAAAACAAATTACCCCAAAACGTGACGACTATTCCTGTAAGTAAGAGAACTTTGATGATTCCTAAAGATTATCCCTGTTTTCGATTATTAAAAACAGCATTTCACATTTGAAGCAAATGGTAGTAAATCTATAACTAATTTGCTATAGGGGCTATTGAAGTCAAGGATATCTGACAACAATGCAATCTGTGCCAAAGGTTACTGAAAACTCATAAATAAGATCAATTTTTCTATTATTCTTTGCTCCCCTCCTTCTCCCATATATCTATCCCTTGACCAGCTCCACTTAACTCTTCTTTGCAGACAAACAGCTGCTGCTCGACACCTCCACCAGAGCGAGGAATCATCCCCAGAGAGGAAAAGAGGAGAGGGTGGAAGGATGAGCAGGATAGAGGGAGGGAATGGGTGGGTGAGACTAGACGCTCTGGGTTATAGGTCAGGCCTGCATGTGCTTGTGTGCTGACACATGTCCTGAAGACCCACACACATCTCTGGAGGTCTGACACACACGCACACGCACACGCACACACACACACACACACACACACACACACACACACACACACACACACACACACACACACACAGGCTTCTAAAGGCTTTATGGGGATCCACATTCAACAGACCTCCCCACTTGCACACTTGGGGATTTTTAACCCTGGATGCAGGATACGGGGTTTAGCTTAACAGCAGATTGAGGGTCAGAGCCCAGGGGAGTCGAGGGAGATTTCCTAACCCCATCCACCACCTTTAAGACAAATACACACACCCTGAAGAGATAAGTCATAATCACTCCAATATTTCATCTCCCTCTTTCTCCAGTCACCTTCCACCTGGAATAATACTCATTCTCTGCCTTTGCTGTCACCTCTTTAAAAGTTTTGAAGAAAAGTGCTGCCTCAAACACCTTTTTCTTAATTAAAGAAAATCAGGTCACACAACTTCAATTGGTTTCTACTCGGCAGCCAGGCGGCTGCCATTAGCAAACACTAAAAATGCAAAATGCTTGACACACTTTCTAAAAATTTCCATAACACTGCAATAAACTTGTACTTCTGGGAAAAGGGTAATGGAGCAAGATTGCTGTTTGGTGGGACAAAAAGAGGGCTTAGGGTAGAAGTGTGAACGCTCTTTGAGGTGTGTAATTGCCTTTAAAAGAGGCCAAGTTTTTATTCTCAAGGGAACTTTGGCTGGATGACAAATGTCTGATGATGGACACATTGCAGGCAAATGAGAACAGGAAACCTCAGCCATCACCAATGTGCCAGTCATGCTCCATCTGTTACTCCATCATTCCCATCCAAGTTAATACCTCATCATGTTTGTTTGCTAGATATGAAGCAAGCAGTGTATTTCTCAACAGTCAGACCTTTTCAAACAGGCTTGAGTACAAAAAAAAAAAAGCATGTGTAAGCAGCACTGAGCATGGAAGTGCAGGTTACTCATTGTAATCTCAGGAAAACATGTACACCTGCACATTCATGAACTTATCCAATCATGCTGCAGCAGCACAGAAGAAGAAATACTGTGGCTACAGGTCAGCAACATCGACGTTCCCATTAAGTATCGGAAACCAAACAAAATCCTGTTTAGATTCGACATTAAGATGCTTCTGGGTGATCTCACCATAAGTGTGAATGAGTCCAAGTTGGGTCAAAGATTTTCTGGCCTGAGTGATCAGATGTCTGTTAGCGGTGTGTATGCAGATGTGTGTTTGGCCAGATTGAAGCCGAACAGAAGCACACTCCTATTCTAACACATTTGGAAAACACAAATTTGGAAACACAGATAATGTGAGTTGGTTTGTTTTGTTTGTTTGTTCAAAACCAAATGAGCATTCATTGTATTCATTGTGTCAGAGGCCCGCACCTGCATCCCAAAGACTCAAAAGTATCTGCAGCCAATGTTCTGAAGTCAATAAACCATAGGACACCTAAGAAGACCTCTATTTTGGGGGGCACAATGAAGACTTAAACAAATACTTTGGCTGACAGATATAGACTCGGGCTGTGAGAGCTAATGACAGATGTGAACTGATCTACTATGAATTGCTCACTTATGATCGGATTCCTCGAGAGGCATGTAATGCTAGTCGTTAACAAGGCCTCTGGGATTTTGCCATGTTTGTCGGTTGGCAGACAGTTTGGCTTATTTCTGGACCTTCTGATCTACTGGATACGTCTTCACAACTCTTAAAAGCAGAAAAGTATGTCAGGATCGAGTAGAAATAGGCTTAAACAGCAGAAAACCATGCGCTTTCCTTCCTTGCTAACCGAGAACAGAAAACAAAGGCACTGACTTGCAGATTCACCAAAACTGGACAAATGTAGCCTTGTTTGATAAATCCTGACACAATATTAATATTGTGTTCCCATTGAGCTACACTGGGCTTGTTTCTTTAGGCTGTCTTCTGCTAGTCTCTACCTTCCCCCATATCATCATCCATTCCACAGCCATTACCCTATCATAGTGCATTTTCTTCAATTGTAGACCCTCCACTCTGCCTCCCTGTTAATCTAGGACATACGATGTGGAGTGTGTGGCACGTGCTACACTGCAGCAGAAGCATGGACACCCCCCCTGCAGACTCTCAGCTGCGTGCATATAGAGTCACTTCAACAAGACATGAATTATGGATCATATGAAAATGAATAATGAAAAGAAAATGATATGCGTAGCTGGTGGGAGAAGTTGTGCAACTACGAATAAAAAGCTTGCAAGGTCCCAATGTTTGTGGTTCATATGGCAACATATTATTTTTCATTTATAATAGTCAGATTCACAGAGATTAAGCCACTAGTTAGAAGGGGGGGAAAAAAAACATTAAAAAAATTAAATGCTGCTAAAACGAAGTGAAAACTCCTCCAGTTTTCTGTATTTTGGATGTGTATTTTACATTGCTACAGTGACTGCAGAGCAAACAAGCCACCATTGAAAATAACTGGGCAAGTGCAAAAAAAGGGAAAAAGAATGAGGGAAAAAATGACAGAAGCAGGAATGAATTTAAATAAAGCACCAGGTCACTGAAAGTCAAAACATGGGAAAACCGAAGACAACAAACTATTTTTATAATCAAAAGTCCAGTTACATTCTCTGTTATACCTATTCTCATTTCCTTTAGTCTTAAAAGAAATTTTATAACACACAGTGGTACAACACACTTCAGAGCTACACGATATCTGGCACGCTATCTGTATGTATCCATAATGTATGATATACGTATCGTATATGAGTCAAAAACCCTGCAACATCCTCAAACGACCTCAGGCCCAGTTCACATTAGCATCTCTCCAGGTCACCTGCTTGGCAACCTGGATACAAAAGCATTTCTTTTTAGAGACTAACCAGCCACGGAGGCTGCAAGCCAGTGTACTACTAGTGCCGGTCCCAAGCCCAAATAATGGGGAGTGTTGTTTCAGGAAGGGCATTCAGCATAAAATTTCTGCCAAATCAAACATTCAGCTCATCGAGAATGAGATTTTCATACTGGATTGGATGGACGGATGTTAATAAAACCACTTCCAGTACTGTTGACCAACAGGGTGCCAGTGGAAACTGTGCTACTGCTGGCTGAAGACAAAGGCAAAGGAAGGGGGGGGGGGGGGGGGGGAGTGTTAGGAGGTGAGAGCAGGGACTTTAAATGAAAGAACTAGGAAGTGAGAGCAGGTACGATGGAGAGTGGAAATCCAGTTGGTCCAGTTGGTTTTGAGAAACTGTTTATGTAGAGTGCTACACATGACTGGCTGTGCTAAACAAAAAAACCCAAAAAAACCACTTGAACAGGAACTTTATCTTATTGAGTGTTCGTGGCATATTCAAATGATTTGACAGTGACTTGTAAACATGCAAAAACACGAAAGATGAAGTGATTGCATGCCACACTGCTGTGATTGTGCTAGTTATTTGAAAGTGTATTCATGGTGGAATATTTCAAACTGTGTTAACAAACAAATTCTTTAATTTATTTGTTCCACAATCATATCCCTGGAAGCATGTCAAGGTGTTCTTATACGGTTACCATGCAAGTCCTAGGAATAAGTCAACCGTATTGTTCAGGCTGTAGCTTGTTGGTTGATATGATCACTGCACGCCTGAAATTCACTTTCGCTTTTACATAAACACACGCGCACGAGGAAACCAGGAGCTGAGGGGATAAACTACGTTTTTTGTGATGACGATGGAGCAGTGAAGCTAAGTCAAAAGTTAAAGTGTGCACACTTGTGAGCAGTGGCAGTGTGTATGTGCATGAGCGTGCACGCCCACATGCCGCTATTCTAAGTGCAAGTGACACCATAAACGAGGAATCTTAAATTTTAATAAGCGATGATCACGCTATCCCCAAGATCATCATCCATCAGCAGAACCCTAATAAAGTGTCAACAGTGGACTTGTTTCACTGCTGAAACTGTGATTTAACATCTGAGGTTGAAGACAAACAACATATTATGAAGCCAGTTCATTTAGTCTGGTTCTCATTTTGTTACTTGGCAACAGTAAGCCCGGCACATGTTACCGTAAATGCCACCCTCTCTTTCATTTGAGCAATATTTCATCACAGAAACAGCAGCAGGACACATGAATAATTATCTTTTAAATAAACAGATGATCATGATTTAACGTTAAATATCATCTCATATTCTTTGATACTTTAACCTCATCTAGTAGCTCTTCATCAGAGAAACTAACAGGTGAGTGGGTTGCATAGGTTCAGTCCCAAGCTCGTTTTCTTGTCCGTCTGTAAAAGAAAACCCATTAGCACTAATTGCATCAGCTTGGAGCCGTTTTATTCCTGTCACATTTACCTGAGGTCCTGCACATCCATGCCCCTTCACAAAATAGCCAGAGTTGACAGAAGACAGCAGAGTCTGTAGATTAATTGGTATTAAGTTAATTACTGCGTAGATAGGAACCCCATTGGGTCAGGACCCTGGTATTGTGTCCACAGGTGATCAATCATGGGAACCAAAGGTTTCCTGACACAGAGGCTTTCAGCTTTCAGGACATAGACAAAAACCGGGCCACCACTGCCACGGTAACCAAGCCACACAACAACCCCACAAGCATATTAACAGAGTAAAGCCATGAAAACCAACTAGTTCAGAGTCTTAACAACATCTAACCAGACTCTGAATCTTCACAAGCTCCACTAGTCATTATTTTGTTTGTGTGACCCACTTACATCAAAAGGCTATGCACAAGTTTTACTTCTCCTTTTACTTCTTCTTCACAGCACATTAGTCAGCAGTAAATAACAGTGATGCTGTTTAGATGTATTAATTGCGACAGGATTCAGATTTCTAAGAGAAACACTATTGATACATTTCTATTTGATTTCAATTCCTGATATCATGATGGGAATTAGGTCAAATTTTCCAGTCATTTCATCAGCAAAGACTCCAACACAAAAAAGTAAATGGCAAACTTATTTATAGCAAAGCTGTGAAATAGGCCGGAGGCTGCAGTTTGGGGAAAGTTTCACTGAGGACCAGCAGCAGCTCCCAGGCCTGGCAGGTCCAACATTTTCGCCTCTCGTTGTTTGTCAACATGTGTTGACAAACTGAATTATAGGTCAGTTGATTCACTAGCTTTGTTGGGGTAAAGAGTTAAGGAAAGTTCACATCATGGGTTTTTACCTCTCAATCGTAAAAGGCTGATGAGGTATCGGCTTACTTGAACATCCGAGTTTGTGAATGCGATAACTTGAGAACAAAGCCATGTAGGATTTTGACATTTATACTGCAGGTGCATCTACTGAGGCTTGCTCCTGGCCACCGCCAGTATTTTTAAAAACTGCTCAACACAGCGTGACTCTTAGCTAATTAATCAAATGTTCTAGTGGTATGATCTATCAGTCATGCTAAACTATCAGATAGTAATATAGTAACATAAATTAAAATAATGCCAATTTGGATTACCTAATCGAGTAAGGAAAGCAATTCCGCGACTTCAAGCAGCGACAGGAGAAACAACAAGTGGCGACAAAGTGGTCAGGTCCTGAGTTAAACTTAATCAACTCTGAGGAAAGAGGAACTACTAATTTGAGACCAAAGGATAACGGTCACTGACTTATAGCATGGTGATAAATGTCTTGATGCATGCTCAGTCATCCAGGTAAGTAAACTAGCACCACTGACTGAACAATGGGCTGTGAGGTCAGTTCCTTAATCATTAATATGCAAATTCTCATGACCATTGATCAACAACTACCGATCAAAGCCCAGTGCTGCTAGTTTCAGTCACTGTGCAATGTACCGTTTATAAGGTTGGGGAAACCTGCAGTCAGCTGAGACTGAAGAGTTTTTCCACTGAAAACGCTACGCCCAGATGAACAGAATCAGCCTTTTGGCAAGGTGATAAATATTACATTGTAGGCAACTTCATACCAAAATGTCTGCTAACAACCAACCATCAGAGATGCACGATGAATGAGTGTCTTGGAGTGTAGACAACCCTTTATGTATCACACAAAGAAAGTGAAAAGAGAGCAAGGTTGCTTGTTTGGCCAGACTTAAACACCAGTTCATACGATCGTCCTTGCACATACATGCTAACATGAGGTCATGACTGCTGAGCGAGGGAGACTGCTGCCTCGGTTGGTTTTGCAAAAAAATGTGAAAAACCTCAGCAATTGCTTTGTTTCCTGTTTTGGTTTGTATTCATGTTCCAAATGTGATTTTTTTTCTGAGCTGGGACTACCAGAGGACTGCAGCACGTTGAGTATGCCTCAGTACAAGTATAAATAGTTATGGGAAGATTTGCCATTTTTCCATACCTGTACTTCTTATAAAAGTCTTCTAAGAAACTTCCTATAAAGAAGAATGAATCTATGCTTATGAGTTTAAAGCATTGTGCTGAATATTAGCATTCCATTAACCCCGTTGCTTCGGTTGCATTTGAACTAATCGCAATGAGCATGTTTAATTAAATTAATTATCATCAGGCAGTAATATCTTGGGGACTGAACACTCACTGAACACCTCCATTTGATGAGTTTTGTAGTAACTTAAATATATTTCAAGGCGACTTGAATGTGCTCCTGTAACTTGAATTCTCTCAGTGTGATTTCCTTTTGGACAAACAAACAGCAAATCTGGATCAGCTTTCCTGGATGAGAGAAAATAGCCAAACCACAAAATGTGGGTGAGAGATCTTGCCCAATGAAATCAAGACAGCACAAAGCCTGCAGAAACAATGTTATCGCACTACACCAGAACTAACTTTAGAAATTTGGGAGCAAACTGAGAGGAGCACATTACTGAACAAGCTACTGATGAGTTTGATTTCTAAGTTAAAACGAATCAAATTATCTTTTTCATTTCAAACTAAAACATGCTGTTAAAATGAAACTCCTCCCTAGGACTGAGAGGGACAAGAAACTCTCAGGGTCAAATGTAGAATCTGTCCTGGGTCATCATGCTGTACGGGCTGTAAGACAACTCATGATCATGTCGCCAATGTATTTTAGGAGATAAAGTGTAAGCAGGGAATGTGGTGACATTGAGCTGGAAGTCAAGTCTATTCTTTATGGACTGAAGAATACAGCCAAAGTATGAAATGTATACGTGAAGAGCAAAGTGACCTCAGGATCATTTTATTTTCAGATGTTGCTGCTGTTTCCAATGTGAAGCTTTGCAGTTCATTGGGAAGCAGAAGAGATGAGGTCAGGGGCCTCCAAATCTATGGCCCTGAGGAGGAATCTGACCCTGAAGCAAAGATATTTGTCAGTGTACATGTTCATCTATGATGAAACGTTATGACAAGGCCGAGAGGATACAATACACACAGAAGGAGTCTAGTTTCCCTGAGAGGATTTACAAAGTTTCAGGCAACAAAAGACCAAACTTTAGAGGAGGCACAATTGTGTACAAGGTCAGTGAAAAGGCAGGTTTTATGTGAATCTGCCTTATAAAAGCACAGAGAGAAGTGTAGAAACTGAAAGACTAGAATTCTTATTGAGTTCTGAGCTCAGTGAGGCTAAACTAAATATGTCAAGCTTCTTAGACTAAGCTAAATATATGACCTTTTCCTAAAGCCAAAGTCTGTATCCATTGCTAGCTAATTAATGCATATATATAGCTGACAAGTGACTGATGGGGACAGATAATCAATCAAGCAGTCAAATGTATTTCACAGAATTTTGCCTGCAATTATTCATACTGCTGCTAGAGCTGATTTAACTCCAAAATATAAATATAGGTCATAATAACAGATTTTCATGATGCTGCATCCTATTTACCAGGAGAGATGTGAGTGTGAGGAGCTCATGTCATAAGGTAACTCAGAATGGGTCTATTTCTTTGTGTTGAAAGGGGTCAGTTGAGGTGGTTCGGGCATGCTGGCTGGATGCCTAATGTTGATATATTCTAAGCATGTCCAACACCCAGAATGTGGAGGGATTATATACCCCATTTAGTCTGGAAACATCTGCAATCCCGCAGGGCTGAGCTGAGACATCCGGCGAGAGAGAAGGACTAAAGGGCCATTTTGCTTACTCCAACCCAATTAAAGAGTAGCAAATGAACAGATGCAATATATAGAATTAAGCTCAGCACGCACTGCAGTAAATGATCCAAAAATCAAATGTAGCTCGTATGTTTGGCTACTAATGTGGATTATGCATGCAGAACGAGCACTTGATCCCAGTCCCTTTCATCCTTAGTCATGCTTTGGTGTTCTCTTTGAGGGGATGCCAACGAGGGGGCGATGGCACACTGCTCACCGATACAACCCAAAGCAGCGAGGCTCAATATTACAGAAGGGACTGGGAAGTGAAAGGGAGCACGAGCAATATTGCTAGTGTGGGGGCAATTGGGAGTATGCCCCAGTTATGTACAATGTTGCAAGGGCAGAAGTGGAGGGGACAGTCGTGCAGACTCACGTGCCAACGCACGCTGTGATATTTTGCCAAGGTCCAGACAAGTTATACAGGAAGAACAAGGCCAAATAAAACACGTTGAGACACGCTGAGGGTAAGCTGTGACAGACAGAGCCAGGCACGAGTCTGAGGCTTTCGCACACACACAGAGCACGAGGGCAGGCAGCGGCAGAAAGATCTGAGGCCACACAGAATCAGAATGAGTTCTTGCTTTCTGTGACCTACATACACCGTGTTAAAGGAATTAAGAGTTTGTTGTAGACGCATTTGTAGCTCGTGACTGACGAGCAGACGCTCAGTCCTCGATCCTTGTGGGTCTCTGCCCTGCGGCTCCACTACAGCTGACTAAGCTGTAGCACAATAACATATGATCAATAGCACATGAGGAAATGAAAGAAAAAAGTCAAAATAACAAAATAACTTACAGAGTGCAGGAATCACAGGGTGCGAGTGACTCCCAGAATCACTTTCCTGCAGGGCAAACTCAGTTGATTAAAAAGATGTGATGAAGCCCTCATCTTGACAAACGGAGATGATAACTGATGACAAAGCACTTGCCATCAATTCCAAAGAGCGTCAGTGCTACCGTCTGAGATCAGTGTGCTGAGTGTGGCTTTTGTCAGGACATCAGATGGGAAACATGTTTGAGTAGGCAGCTGAGAGATCTGCCGTTAGGCCCGTTTTTAAGGAGGCGTGTTGATGTCTGTGTGTGTTAATGTGCCAGATTGACTCCAAGCTGATTCCCTCCCTTCAGCCCTCATTTCTGCTGCTTTATTGTCCTAAAAAGGCACGATGGCTTAGTGGTGGACAAAGGGGAGAGAAGAAATGACTGATGGCAAATGCTTCTCATGAGAGATGGAGCAACATCTCCAATTCTAATGGGACAGCAGAGGGTGGCTGGGTGGGGTTGGGGGGGTCAAAACAAGGTGAAACCCCACAGGAAATAAAGCACAAGTGTTTGAGTAGGAACGAAGGGGTAGGCTTGGGGATATCTGCCCCGTCACGGTCCTCATCTCATTTCCATAACTAAATCAGGGACGCGTGCCCTACTGTGTTTGTGTTGTACTGGCAGCTGCTGCCTTCGTTTGACAGACGCAGCACCCTCGCTAAATGTCACTGAGAGAGCTGCTTTGTGTCTGCTGAGATAAATGCATCTCACAAGCTTGATTTTCGAGAGTTTTATCATCCGTGAGGTTGCTTTGGCTGAAAAATGGAAAATCTGAAACTTATGTGTTTCTTTGATTCAAATACTTCTCGAGAACTGAAAGCTGAAACCTACTGGTCGGGCAGCATGTGGCTGCTTAATGACACTGACAGACAACACGAGAAGCTTGAACGCTCACAGGCGCATCTGCGTTAGCTATTACACTGATGTAGAAAAACAGGACAGGCAATGAGCTTCAGGGAAATAAGCAGTATTTTTAAGCTGCGTTGGAGTTCATGAATTATGAAACCATAAAATAAAGGTTTTGTCACGCATTCAAAAGTTACTTTAAGAGAGCTTAACTGGTTACATATGTGGTGTTCTGAACGACTGTGCAGATGGTTTTTCTTGTAGTTATGCTACAGGCATAAATGTTTCAGTCAACATCTTCATCTCTGTCACATCCAGTTCTAAAAATAGTATTCCTGTTTTTATTCAGCTAAATCAGAAACTCGAAACGCTGTGACTGAATTCTCAAATGCTGAATGCTTTAGATGTTAGAGGTTGAAAAGGAACTTATATACACCAGTGAAATACGGCCTGGATCAGTTCCAGCAAGATAAATACTTGGCTTTGTTTCAACTCTAACTGACAAACGTGCCTTTTTTTAATGCTTTCATTTTGTAATTATGATGCAAGCAGGGGCGATTCTAGGATCAACCATAATGTTGCACATACAGTGCTTTGAACTTAATATTAACAGACTATGTTTGCAAATCTCTTTAGATCTCGATTCAGTTGCATACAGATTACATTGTTGGCTTCAACTCCAATTTTATTTATATAGATTGATATTACAACAACAATTGCACTTTATATTTTAAGGCGAAGCCCCAAAAGCTGGATGGTCTACTGTAGTGTCTTAGAATAATTCATAGTAAGTAATCAATATTATTCACTAGATTTAGGATGGGCCCTTTAGAATTTTCCAAAGTAAGTTAAAGAACAAGGAAAGAAAAGAGGACAAACATACACAGCATTGTTTCAGTCTCTTAACCACATACAGCAGAGGCAGTCCACCAAATCATTAAGCACTTACAGCACCATTATTCAGCAAAGACAGTAGGAAATCACCCTGCCTCTCCACACAGCTGGACAAGGAGCGAACTGGTAACAGAGTCGGTTTTACACAAATGTTTGGTAATTCATACAAACCTGTATTGTCCAGACTCAACACAGAGCATTGTGTATTCAAAATTTCAAGAGTGGAGAATAGATTGTAGTCTGTCACATGAATGTGGACAAACATAATTTCTTGAATGTGACATGTCCATTCGTTTCTTTTTGCTCCCTCTCTATCCTCCTCTCAGTCTTTGTGTTGCCACCCAAAAGTTTAATGTAACAATGAAACAGAATATGCTACTAATGTCTAGTGATCTAGCTAAAGTCAAATATAAATAAGCAGACACTTTTTAAGTCACAGCAATACCTCCACGTTCAGAACAGTTTGCCCTTTTGCTATGTTTCAGTTGATGAAACATAGCAAACAACAACAGCAACAAAAGTCTTATTCAATAATGAATCCGTTAAAAACAATGGCATAAACTAATACTACAGTGCATTATTATGATTATTATGTTTTTAGTGGTGCTATGAAGAAACGTAGGGGTGTTTAGACTCTTTTTATGGGTGCTCAAACTCACCTATGGTTACAAATAAAGAGATCAGTTCGTTAGTCTAAGGATGTTTGTGTGGTACTGCTGTCTAGTGGGTGTATCTGGTATTACCCCTAAAAGCAAAAAGGGTAAAAGGTTAGTCCATCATTTGCAACTACAGTTTTTTATTTACCATTATAATTTTTTTTAAAGAATAAAACCCCTTAAAGTCTCTTCTTGTTTTTAAGGTTCTATACTGATTACTTTAATAATATCCATCTATCCATTCTCTGCCGCTTATCCTTTTTCAGGGTCGCGGGTGGGAGCCTATCCCAACTGGGACTCTTCACCATTGGACCCTAGAACTGAAGAAACTTCTCGGATGAGAGGTAAAACGTCTTCAAGCAACTTAAAGAAGTCCAGAGGCTTTTCTTTCCAAACTCCTTAGACTACATCCTGGACAGGTCGCCAGTCTGTCACAGGGCTAACACATAGACAATCACTCACACCTAAGGGCAATTTAGATTTCCAGTTAAACTAACTGCATATCTTTGAACTGTGGGAGGAAGCCGGAGTACCCCGACAGAACCCACATAAACACAGGGAGAACATGCAAACTCCACACAGAAAGAGCCCGGCCTGATGGTGGAATTGAACTCAGGATCTTCTTTCTGTAAAGAACAGTGCTAACCACAATGCCACCCACTTTAATAATATATGACTTTTCTATTTATGTTTTAAACTGTTTTGTTGATGAATGTTAGGAACCACACTGTGTGTTGAAATTTGCTTGTGAAGGCAGCTACTGCCACTGAAAAGGTAGCAGTATATATATATTATTTTTTTCTTTCTTTTTTTCTTGCAGTGGCCAAGTGAAAGTCCAGAGACACAATAAAAAAGATCTAGTCGTTATCAAGTCTTAAAATTAGATAAATACAACATGTCCTGTTGTCTGTTGTCCTGCTGGGAGACTTCAATGCTCACGTGGGTAATGACAGCGAGACCTGGAGGGGCGTGATTGGGAGGAACGGCCTCCCTGATCTGAACCCGAGCGGTGCTTTGTTATTGGACTTCTGTGCTAATCACAGTTTGGCCATAACGAACACCCTGTTCGAACATAAGAGTGTCCATAAGTGCACGTGGCACCAGGACGCTCTAGGCCGTAGGTCGATGATCGATTTTGTAATCGTATCAGCAGACCTGCGACCATATGTTCTGGACACTCGGGTAAAGAGAGGGGCTGAGCTGTCAACTGATCACCACCTGGTGGTGAGTTGGATCAGGTGGCGGGGGAGGACGCTGGACAGACCTGGTGCACCTAAACGCGTAGTGAGGGTGTGCTGGGAACGTCTAGCAGAGGCCCCAGTCCGCGAGATCTTCAACGCACACCTCCGGCAGAGCTTCAACAGCATTCCGAGGGAGACTGGGGACATTGAGTCCGAATGGACCATGTTCAGCGTCTCCATTGCCGAAGCTGCTGCATTGAGCTGCGGCCGCAAGGTGGTTGGTGCCTGCCGTGGTGGTAATCCCCGAACCAAATGGTGGACACCAGAGGTGAAGGGAGCCACCAGGCTGAAGAAGGAGTCCTATCGGGCTTGGTTAGCCTGTGGGACTCCGGAGGCAGCCGACAGGTATCGACAGGCCAAGCGGAATGCGGCTCGGGCAGTGGCTGAAGCAAAAACTCGGGTGTGGGAGGAGTTCGGAGAGGCCATGGAAAAAGACTTTCGGACTGCCTCGAAGAGATTCTGGCAAACCGTCAGACGTCTCAGGAGGGGAAAGCGGTGCTCTACCTGCACTGTGTATAGTGCTGGCGGAGCGCTGCTGACGTCGACTGAGAAAATTGTCAGGCGGTGGAAGGAATACTTCGAGGACCTCCTTAATCCCACTGACACGTCTTCCGAGGAGGAAGCAGAGTCTGGGGATGAGGGGAATGACCCGCCAATTTCCGGGGGCGAGGTCACTGAGGCAGTTAAACAACTCCTTGGTGGCAGAGCCCCTTGAAGGAAATTTCCGTCCCCGGTTCCCTCCAAGGCACGAGCGATAAGCAGAGTTCTGTCCTTTCCTTATAAGATTCCTAATTATTCAAAGTAACACTCAGGTATGCCGTTCAGCTGGGTTAGTTACAGCGCCGGGAGCAGCTTGGGAGAACAAGAAAACAGAGACTGCTTTAGGTTGCCTTCCCAATCGACTCAAAGGTTTATTTGGTACACAACAGTTTATATAGAGGAAAAAAGGTTCGTGTGTCAGTTTTCCCAGTTCAAACCGGTACAGACCAAATAAGGAAATGTCTTCCTGCCTACTGAGCAAAGAAGTATCCTTTGTGTAGTTTATCAGTTCAGCTATAAATTATGATCATCCCAGCAAAATACACTCCTAGACATAGAATACAGAGTTCTTTCATTAGTGAATTCTGAAACAAACCACCTGGCCTTTAACGAGCCTTTTCTAAGAGATAAAGAAAAAGGGAGGATGGGAGTAAGGAAGTGGTCTCGTCTCTGTGGTGTTTTCGACCTTGGGGTACCAGCCTGTGAGTCTTACACATTAATTCTTGGGTCACAGAGAAAGAGAAAAACAACTAGTAAATGGGCCTTATTGAGTAACAGTTTCATGTATGATATCACTATAAAACAATATCCTGTAAATGCTATCATGGTATCAAAATATCACAACAGTTCCCCCCTTTTATCATGAAATGATAACATAGTATAAAGACAGAATGTAATAACATAATATAAAAACAAATCATAAATGTGAAACAAATCATAAATGTAACTAGTCCTTCGAGTAAGCTCAATATCAAAAATTCTGAGAGCGTATACATGGTATCACACAACAGACAATAATTATCAAGAACAAATAATACATGCTACAATGGTGACAAAGGCTACAATTAGTTCCTTCCATTTTCCAAACGTGTCCTGTAGCCACTTATGTAGCCACTGACCGTGACCTGTATTGGCAATTAGTTCTATCTTCAATGCTTCAAGTCTATTCATAGCTTGTGTGAATGAACCGTTAGGGGCGGTATTATTGGGAATGAAAGTACAGCATACACCAACGGTCACTAGACCACAGGTACCGGTCCAATTAACAGGTAGGGCTAGTCTAAGAGTATTGTTGCACAACCAATAACCGTTAGGGATTGCTCTAGTTAGGCGCGTGACCATGTGTGATTTAACTAACTCCCCCCAGTCAGTATCATTTAAGACACCGTCTGGGGGAACAATGATCGATTCTCTGCTCGAACTTGAACTGTGTGTATGTTCCTCCAGATATGATAAAACTTCAGCCACAGAGACAGCTAGCCATGTCTCATTACAGCGTGCACCTGGGGAGTCAGAGAAGAATGTATAGTTATCCTTTGTATAATCTATGTGTGTGTCTGGGCCAGTTAACTTTAGTCTGCGCAGACATATCATACTAGTATTAAAATGGAGAGGGATCTGTCCTAAGGGCAGTGAGGGTTTTAACCTATTCTTAGGGCGTTTCATTGGGGCGCAGGTCCCTGCGGTGTCATTAGATAACTTCAATAATTCGCCTAATGGAGTCTCAGGGTTAGTTGGTGTGTGTGTGTGTCTAAGTAGGCAGTCGAGAGGGCTCAGAGTCAACTGTAAAGTGTCTTTAAGGAGAGCATTATCTTGCCGATTTCCTCTAGTCCCTCAGTGAGGGGGAAACCGGATATGGGGTATCCTACTATTACCTGTTCTGGATTAGCCTTTGAACAGACATAACAGTTACTGTTTCCTAAATCACGAGCAGCTGTTCTAGCATTTTCATACCAGGAGTTAACTCCTGTTCTAGAGGGCGCATAAGATGGTTTATTAGTTGCGTCTATGTTGCTATTTACTGATTTTAGGGAACGTAAGGAGTGCATTAAGTATGTGTCTTGCAAAATAGAGCATGAGGTATAGTCAGCAAATATGACCTGCAGAAATGTGAACATGGTTGCAGTTTACAATACAAAATAGCAAAGAAAAATCCTAAGGTTAATGCGATAGATATGATAAATAACCTAAATATATAAGAAAAACAGTTCTTCAGTCGTCTCCTGGCCTGGTCCCAGGTTCGAGAGACACAGAATAAGTGCCGTGTGATGACAATGGGCATTTCATTTTCTCCATTATCAGGATGGAATGAGTCTGGCTTTATCAGATTAGACATCATATGGTACTTTTGGCTTCCTATTCCTGCTGGATGTTCGAGTACCTTTTTGTTGTTCAGGTGAAGCATCAAAGAGCTCTCTGAGTCTTGGCTCTTTCAGGCGTTGTGTGTTAATCAGTGATTGTGTGTGTGTAGTGGATTGAATTGGATCCTGGCGCTGGCCCGCCGGAGATGTCATCTACTTGATCCGACGCCTGAGATGGTCCGATTGGGCTGGTCTTAACCCTGCTGGCATGAATCCACTGAGGTTGTCCGTCTGTGAGGATGCTGGTTCTTCGTCACTGCCAGTACAGTCTGGGGGCTGGAAAACGCGGCCTCCCCGAGTGTCCTTGGTTTTAGCAACTTCACCAACACGCGTCTCCTTGTCTCCACTGGTGGAACTGTGGAGGGGAAAGGCTGAGAGAGACAAACTTTCTGATAGTTATTATTCAGTTTTTCTACCAGATTGTGAACATCAGTGGACAATGCAATATACATCACCTTCTACTAGCGGTGCCCCTCTGGAAGCTGACCATGGTGTTGGAAATAGTCTTATTTCAAATGGAAATAATTTGGTTACTGCAGATGGAGTCATAATGTATGAAATGGAAAATCTGGTTGTGGTAAATGCTGATGTTTCGCTTTTGGTCTCCCTACATTAGTTTGTGCACATGTTAGACAGGTTGCTAATATGCTTTTTACTGCATGTGATGTTTTCTCAATTACAAATCTTGATTTTATTGTCCCTATTACCCCTCTTTGTCCGACATGACTCACACAGTGAAAATGTCGGGCAAGGACTGGCATCAGGGAATATGGGAGGGCAATCAAACCCTTAAAATTTTTGTATAAGCCATCTCTGTCATCTAAGGTACAGTCATTATTCTCCCAATAGGTGTAATCAGATGCAGAGGCTTGCTCTTGTATGAATTTTAAATCAACATTTGTTTCTAAATAGTCTGGGAGTGTAACAAGTGGCAGCTGTAGGGGCACAGATAATACTTCCTGCGGAGGTGGGAGCTGTGATGCAGCTGCAGCCTTGGCTGTCACGTCTGCTAAAGCATTACCTGTTGCTTCGTCTGTGTCAGCTGTACTGTGTCCTTTCGTTTTTACAACTGCAACGGCCGATGGCAGCTGTATAGCCTGAAAAAGTCTTTGAACAAAATCAGAATTTAGCAATCGGTTTTCCATCAGCAGATCTAAATCCTCTCTGTCTCCACAATGTGCCAAAGTCATGCACGACGCCAAATGCATAGCGGCTGTCTGTGTAAATTGTCACACGCTTATCCAAATGGAGCTCACAGGCGCGTATTAAAGCCATGAGCTCTGCTTTTTGTGCTGAGTGAAATGGTAATGAGTGAGCCTCTAGTATGTCAGGCACTGTTACCACTGAATAGCCACAAAGAAATGAGTTGTCATTCGGCCTTGAACAGGACCCGTCCACATAAACCGTGGCTGAGTCTGGGATAGGTGTTTGCTCTAAATCTGGACGTGGTGCTGTGGATTCCTGTATACGTGTCATGCAGTCATGATCGTCAAGCCTGTCTGAGCCATCCTGTCGGTCAGAAGAACACAGCATAGGATCAATAAATGTGCTGGCGAATCAGGTGTGCTGCTCGCTTTTATAGTGAGATTTGCATGTTGTGTAGTTATGTTTGCTAGAATGGTCGTGACCTGGTGATTGGTGTGTAGAATAGTGTCATGTGAGAGTGTAAACTTCTCGCAGTCCCTTATCATGATAGAGCAAGCTGCTACTGCCCTCAGGCAGGCCGGCATTCCCTGAACAATTCAGGCAGCACCTTTGAGTGGCGGAGGTCAGCACTCCCTTTAATGCATTGAAAGAGGCAGTCACTTCTGTGGATCACAGTATTCGAGGAGGCTTGTCTTTTTTACAACAGTCACGCAGAATGTGGTCATGAAAAGAACAGTCTGGTATCCACTGTCTGCAATAGTTCACCATGCCTAAGAAGGACACATTTCCTTCTGTGTAGTGGGCCGAGGGACAGAGGTCACAGCTTTGACCCTGTCTGCAGTCATGGAACGTTTTCCGTGAGACAGTGTGAATCCCAAATATTGAACAGAAGTCTGACAGTACTGCATTTTCTTTGCTGATGCTTTGTGGCCAGTCTGTTGGAGGTGCTGGAGAAGCATGTGTGTAGCAGTTTGACATAGTTTTTCACTTTCAGCACAGAGGAGGAGGTCATCCAGTACAGCCCTGGAGGAGTGAAGCTGTCCAGGGTAGCACGGACCACCATTGAGAAAGCAGCAGGGCTGTCTACCATGCCTTGGGGCAAACGAGTCCAAGTGTACTGCTTATTTCTATGTGTGAATGCAAATAACGGCTGTGTGTCTTCATGCACAGGTACTGAGAAAAAGGCAGAGCATAAATCCACCACGGTAAAATGTGCATGCAATGCATGTCAATATGTTGTGAACATCTGAAACGAGAGGTGGCAGAGGAATGTTGACTGCATTAATTTGCCTTAAGTCTTGTATGAAACGCCATACGCCAGGTTTGTTAGGCTTTGGCACAGGATTGTCAGGAGTGTGGGCTTTATTACTCCTATAGTCAATAAATCTCCTATCATGACATCTAGGGCTGCGGCTTTTTCGGCAGAAATGGGACATTGCTTGACATATACTGGCTTGTTGTGTTTTAATAGGTGTGCGTGATAAAGTGTACAGTCAATAAATCCTATATCATTCTCACTTTTTGACCATAATGTCATATTCTGGTATTCAGCTGGCAATGTAACTGCAGAAATAGTACAGTGGGTAGGGTAGGTTAGATCTATGTGTCGTCAACATGGTATAGTTATGTCATAAACTATGTCTGAGTTATGTGACAAAATCACTGTTTGACCTTCACTTGTGTGAGCAGTTATCATGTTGTTGAACAGTGTGAGAGAAACAAAAGTGTGGCTCCCAGTCATGGGATTACCTGGTAGTGGCGTCTGTACACGTTTTTTTTGGCACAGTGTGTGACATAGAGTACCGGACAAAAAGGATGTTGAGTTCATTCTCTGCTGAGGGTCCAGCTGACACAGAGGCTGTTCCTTCTCCATCATGTCGATACATAGGGCAGAGAAAACATAAGCTGTTATCAGTGTCAGCAAACATTTCACCCTTTGTGTTAAATGAAATACACAAATTCATTTTTGCTCTGGGTGTCTGCGGCTGCTGGAAAACTGAGCTAAATTTGCACCTCTAGCTTGTGGTTGCCAGTTACCTTGACTGGAAGAGCTCCGCTACTTTTATCTCTCCGTCCTCTGAAACTTCCTTGCTGTGCTGGAGCGGATGATCCTGCATACATTAGTTTCTCACTTTCCTCTGAGCCTTCTACATCAAAATTCAACATCATCTTAACACTTTTAGCTTTCGTGGTAGTATCTGCACTGGCCTTCAGTTTTACTGACCTGTTTTCTGGCGATAATCGTTCGGGATAGGGCTCCGGAAATAAATTAGAATGCATTGAACTTACAGTTCTTAAGTTGTAAACAAAGTCAGTCACGTAAGCACTTCCGCATGTTCTGGATACGTGATCATGGACGTCTTCACCGATTCGCGGACGTAGGTTACACGTAACCGGAAATGGGAGTTGTACTGAGCCGTTATTTGAGACTTTATTTTGTATTTTATTAATTTTTGGTTTTACAGGTACTTTAGATTTTTTATCGGACCTGTCTGTGGTCTTTGAATTATTCTGACCCATGTTCAGTGATTTCCAGAGGGGTTTACACGCTTTGAAGGATTTATGTTAGTATTTCGCTGCGGCACAGCTGAGGTTACTTTAAATTTATTGCTAGCAATTTTTGTTTGGGTGAGCAACTCTCACTTAACGAGCAACTTCTCGCAAAACAACAGGCAACTCCCTGTGTCTTTCTGCTTTTAATTTACTGCTTTTAACCCTTGTATGGTAATCGGGTCTGTGAGACCCGTGTTCAGTTTTCTTTTCTTTCGTTTTTTATTTTATTTTATTTTATTTATTTTTTTAAAGAAAAATTAAACAATTAATTATTCTTTCACGTGTAAATGTGTTGTGTCTTTCCACTTGATTATAACTGATTTATTTATAACATTTTATATAAAAGAAAAACGAGAAGCACATTAATTCATAGTAATTTAACATAAAATTGTTTGATAGTGTTAATTTGGAAAGCCACAACTCTAGCGGGTCCACCAACACCACACAAGGGTTAATTTACTTTATTCGGGGACTGAGGAAGTCGTCAGTGTATCTCTCTGGATCACTAAGGAAGCTTCGTCAGCATATCCCGTTTTTTTTATGGGGACCAAGGAAGATCGTCAGTGTATCCCAAATCTCTTGGGCCACTAAGGAAACTTCGTCGGCTGTCCCGTTTTTTTATGGGGACCAAGGAAGATCGTCAGTGTATCCCAAATCTCTTGGGCCACTAAGGAAACTTCGTCGGCGTGTCCCGTTTTTTTTATGGATCGATCACTGAGAGAGGTATAATACGGTCTTATATAAATATGAAAGACGCATATTTACCTTCGTCAGCGGATCCCACTTCTGACGCCAAATTGAAGGAAATTTCCGTCCCCGGTTCCCTCCAAGGCACGAGCGATAAGCAGAGTTCTGTCCTTTCCTTATAAGATTCCTAATTATTCAAAGTAACACTCAGGTATGCCGTTCAGCTGGGTTAGTTACAGCGCCGGGAGCAGCTTGGGAGAACAAGAAAACAGAGACTGCTTTAGGTTGCCTTCCCAATCGACTCAAAGGTTTATTTGGTACACAACAGTTTATATAGAGGAAAAAAGGTTCGTGTGTCAGTTTTCCCAGTTCAAACCGGTACAGACCAAATAAGGAAATGTCTTCCTGCCTACTGAGCAAAGAAGTATCCTTTGTGTAGTTTATCAGTTCAGCTATAAATTATGATCATCCCAGCAAAATACACTCCTAGACATAGAATACAGAGTTCTTTCATTAGTGAATTCTGAAACAAACCACCTGGCCTTTAACGAGCCTTTTCTAAGAGATAAAGAAAAAGGGAGGATGGGAGTAAGAAGGTGGTCTCGTCTCTGTGGTGTTTTCGACCTTGGGGTACCAGCCTGTGAGTCTTACACATTAATTCTTGGGTCACAGAGAAAGAGAAAAACAACTAGTAAATGGGCCTTATTGAGTAACAGTTTCATGTATGATATCACTATAAAACAATATCCTGTAAATGCTATCATGGTATCAAAATATCACAACACCCTGGTGTTGATGAGGTCCGCCCCGAGTTCCTGAAGGCTCTGGACGTTGTAGGGCTGTCCTGGTTGACACGCCTCTGCAATGTTGCGTGGAGATCAGGGGCAGTACCTGTGGACTGGCAGACCGGGGTGGTGGTCCCCATCTTTAAGAAGGGGACCGGAGGGTGTGTTCCAACTACAGGGGGATCACACTCCTCAGCCTCCCTGGGAAAGTCTATGCCAGGGTGCTGGAAAGGAGAGTTCGTCCGTTAGTCGAACCTCGGATACAGGAGGAACAATGCGGTTTTCGTCCTGGTCGCGGAACACTGGACCAGCTCTTTATCCTCTCCAGGATACTTGAGGGTGCATGGGAGTTTGCCCAACCAGTCTACATGTGTTTTGTGGACTTGGAGAAGGCATTCGACCGTGTCCCTCGGGGTGTCCTGTGGGAGGTGTTGCGGGAGTATGGGGTGTCTGGCCCATTGCTACGGGCCATTCGATCCCTATACAACCGTTGCAAGAGCTTGGTTCGCATTGCCGGCAATAAGTCGGACTCGTTCCCGGTGGGTGATGGGCTCCGCCAGGGCTGCCCTTTGTCTCCGGTTCTGTTCATAATTTTTATGGACAGGATTTCTAGGCGCAGCCAAGTGGCGGAGGGCTTTCGCTTTGGTGGCCTCAGAATCTCATCTCTGATTTTTGCAGATGATGTGGTTCTGTTGGCTTCATCGGGTGAGGGCCTCCAGCTCGCACTGGAACGGTTCGCAGCCGAGTGTGAAGCAGCGGGAATGAGGATCAGCACCTCCAAATCTGAGGCCATGGTTCTCAGCCGGAAAAGGGTGGAGTGCCCACTCCGGGTCGGGGATGAGTTCCTGCCCCAAGTGGAGGAGTTCAAGTATCTCGGGGTCTTGTTCGCGAGTGATGGGAGAAGGGAGCCGGAGATCGACAGACGGATTGGGGCTGCAGCTGCAGTAATGCGGACGCTGCACCGGTCCGTCGTGGTGAAGAGGGAGCTGAGTGTAAAAGCGAAGCTCTCAATTTACCGGTCGATCTACGTCCCTACCCTCACCTATGGCCACGAGCTGTGGGTAGTGACCGAAAGAACGAGATCGCGGATACAAGCGGCAGAAATGAGCTTCCTCCGAAGGGTGGCTGGCCTCTCCCTTAGAGATAGGGTGAGAAGTTCGGCCATCCGGGAGGGGCTCAGAGTAGAGCAGCTGCTGCTCCACATCGAAAGGAGCCAGCTGAGGTGGTTCGGGCATCTGACAAGGATGCCCCCTGGGCGCCTCCTGGGTGAGGTGTTCCAGGCATGTCCCACCGGGAGGAGGCCCCGGGGCAGACCCAGGACACGCTGGAGAGATTATATCTCTCGGCTGGCCTGGGAACGCCTTGGTATTCCCCCGGATAAGCTGGAGGAGGTGGCTGGGGAGAGGGAGGTCTGGGCCTCTTTGCTTAGGCTGCTGCCCCCGCGACCCGGCCTCGGATAAAGCGGATGAAGATGGATGGATGGATGGAGTTATGCTCCACTTTCTTTAAGCCTCACCACAATCAATGGCGG